>NW_007577862.1:376448-613618 GCF_000690725.1 Stegastes partitus | reverse complement strand
ATGAATATTACTGCAACAAATTATATTTTATAACCAAAATCTTATGTAAATTGAGCAAAAGACATCGCTGTTGCGGTGGCAACTGCACACAACACACAATCACCCTTTTGCAGATCAGCAGGACTGTAAAGGGCATTAACTACAAAGTGTGTGTATACACTAACTCTGCCTTTAGCATACACATTTATCTGTAAATGCACAACATATATTGCCTCCTTGAAATACACACACAAATAAGGCGTAAATGAACGGGAGCATCATAAAAAACGCTGTGAGGCGGCGCACAGTCCAGCGCATCAATATAACACTGTAAAGAGCAGCACCCTATTTGGAGTCGTGGTCGTCATCGTCACATAAATCACGACACTGAGCATATAGCGGCGCATCAGCACAAGGTTAGACAACGTAATTAACTGTGAGGCGTCCAGAGAGCTGCTGTGTCAAATCGGCACACTCTTGCTACATACACCTTGTATTCAGATACACTTCATCACTCAGGTGATAGCGGGCCAGCAATTAAAAAGTAATGATTCACGTGCAACAAATCTGGAGGACTGTGACTGTATGGTAGCACAGATGCGCCGCCGCACCATTAATGTGAGACGAGATGCGTTTTTCTTTAATTAGAGACAAGCAAAACTGTCCATCACTGACATTGTATTTAAAACTACACAAAATGCAAATTCAGAGTCTGTTCTACCTGTGATACTGCACCTTTATAATATTTGTGAACTGATGGTTTCTCCCTCTGTCTTAATTTTACTATGTGTTTGGGAAATGAAAACTCTGTAAAAGCTGTTTTAAATATTCAGCTTTAATAAATTTTATGATGCAAAAAGGAAAAACAAAGAGGAAAGACAATCAGAACTGGTCACTAGTGTTGTTCTGTTATGTACAATATGATACTGAGACACAAATTATACATCACTGTAACTGGGGATGTACAAGAAGAGTAACTAAATATTAAGTAATGAGTAATGAATGAGTTATTACTAGTGTATGATGCTTCAAAACGAATGAGGAACTGCTAATTGAATGATTTAGTATATAAGATCTCCCTGTCTGTTCTTCAGTAACTAATAACTAATCTCAATACCCAATAACTATCAGGTTGTTCCTGATTTCTTCCTCATTTCTTCCACAGTAATCACACACATTTCAGTGCATCATATTATATATATATTATATATGTTACTGCATAGAGCTTGTTTACACTGCATCCAAGCACGATAAGGAAAAATGCAAGGCGAGACTGTTTAGGATGCTGTTCAACTTTAACATATGTCTATTTGATTGCTTAGCTTGCATGTTTGTCTGCAATTTCAAACAGAATGTTTCCTCTTCCACACTACAAGATAATAGGCAGTGTAAAACTACAGTGGGTAAAACTTGCAACGTCTGAAATCCATTACAGAGCAGAAAAGAGCTGCTAATGTTACCCTGTACTCTAACAGCATTCAACAGCATACTACACGGTGGATGTGCAAGTAGCTTTTTTTTTGTTGTTGCTTGTTTGTGTTTTCAGCATAACCTGTAGCCCCTGATACTAACCTCCCCTAGTTAGTGAATAATGCTACATTTGGCCTTTGGCCTTTGAACCAACATTATGTTTCTCTAGATGGTAAGCTAGTTGGCCAGACTAATGACTGCAGCTCTCATTACAGCGTATAAAGACGCTGTCAAATACTTCTTTTTGTATAACCCCATAAATCGCCCTAGAAATCCCAAGCTTTCCATGCTTGTCGTGCCTTGTTATGATAGTGAAACACTAAGAGGTCAAACACAGTTCACAGGAGGGGTTTAGGAAATAGTCAATTAAACTGCGGCTATGTTTGGTTTAAGAGGAGCAGTTTAAATGGAACACACGTAAATATTCAGCGGGGAGGCTGCTCCATTAAACTCCCCATGAGTCAATCCAGGGACAATCTTTGAATGTCATTTCATCAAAAACAGTATACAGGAGTGGACAAACTCACCTGCATGTAAAGTTTGACCCTTCACCATCAAGGCAGGTGGCCCCATTGAAACACAGCGAGACATTAAACACGTCGTTGTCTTTGCAGACATCTACGTCAATCTCACAAGTTTTCCCTGCGTAACCGTCCTGACAGAAGCATGCGTATTTATCAAGGAGATCCACGCACGATCCTCCGTTCAGACAGGGACCACAGACACAGTCCTGCAAATGAAGAAGACATTTACAGGAATCAGACACAAAACATTGCGGCAGATTTAAACACAAAATGCTCAGTTTTACATGTAAAATGCATAACGTGTGGTTAGAAAACTTTGATTTTGAATCAGTTGTTAGTAGTTTAAAAGCAGATGATCAGATTAGCCGTTCAACAAAGTGCTGGCATAGACCTTGTAAACAACTCAATGTTTTATCTCTGGAGTCCAGCACAAAGCTGTGGTTTAAATCAATTAGGCATTAGACTAAGCAATTTCTTTTAATCAGGCATTTGTACAATGCTTACATGATCCTGGTAGTTCAATTGACTTATCTTGTAGAAAAATCAATAGAGTTAATGATACCAAAGGCCACACAAAGATTACAAAATTCTCCTGACCTTTCTCTCGAACACCCAGTAGGTTTATTAATTAAGCGCAACTCACGTCGATGTTTGTTTCACATCTGCTGCCGCTCCATCCAGATTCGCAAAGACAGGTGTACGAATATATCCCATCGTCACAGCTGAGAAAGCCACAACAGAAGAGGTCAATTAGCTTTCTGTATGAAATGAACTAAAAAGCTTGTATTCAGCCAGGTTTTATGCCGTAGTAAAGTTCATCCAGAACCCTCAGAGGGAAATATGATCTTTTGAATGAATTAATAATTCCCCTTCCGCGAAATTATTAATGACTATAATTTAAACACCACTGAGACAACCTGTAAGTGCATCACATTAGTTCCTTACGTCTGACATATGTCTCCACTCACTGCTCCGGCAAGGAGTGTAATTAAAAATAATTCCATGCCATTGCAGCGCCAATTTGCTGTGTTTCTGTCTTAAATGATGGAGAAAAATCTGTACCTCCCATGAAGACAAGGTGCTGACATGCATTCATCAATGTTGGTCTCACAGTGAAGCCCAGTGAAGCCATCAGGACACAAACAGTGGAATCGATTAGGCGCATCAATACATCTTCCACTATTTTGGCATGGGTTTGAAGCACACTCATCGACGTTAACTTCACACCGTGGCCCTAGGAAATGAAGCACATTTTAGGAAGACATCACATATTTAACAACTTATGAAAAAAGGTCATTTTAGTTCTTCGCTACTCAGAGTGTTAACAGAAATACGCATAAATAAGATATTTAGCTGCGGGGCATTCAGGGAAACGGACAATTGACTTTACATTGGGAAAAGTAGCAGATTTGATTCCTCTGTCAAGTCCGGGGTCAGTTTTATTTTCTAACCTCTTCCAACCTTTGAAACTGAACAACCGCGGGGTTATGCTCTTGTCAAGCAAGTAATGATTATCTGCAAAACTGTATATCCCATTGACTATAGTAACTGCTTTGTCAGCATTATCCATGTTTTCAGTCTAAAGGATGAGTTTCACATCCCGGTGACTTTGCTGCACTAAAGAACATCTCTTCCATTCAAACTCAGATCCTGTTCGTCTTTCATGCTCAAATAAAATGCTAGAAAAACATTTTTCAGAAATGAGGAATGAAAAACCGAATAGACCAAACTAGACAGATATTGTAGCCTGATACCTAAAAAAATTGCAGTTTTTATTCCACATTGATTTTAGCAGCACTTGACAGATACACTAGGATGTCGTGAGTGGCCAATAATCCAATGTCACAAATATCAGTAGCAGCGCATACATTGTCTGATATTAAAATATGAACATTTTCCTTTACAAAACATAATACAGATAAAAGACACTTGGAAAAATGTGAAAATGTTGTCACCACACAGTACGTCCAGGAAAGCAACACTGACTTTGTTTTGTTGTCTGCAGCACATGTAGCAGAGTACGTATCACAGCTGAGCAGATGGTGGTGCAGAGTAAAGCTTTGATTTCATGTTAAGTTGCTCACTAGTTTGTGAAATCCATTGCTTCAAAAGGTAATAAATAATGACACTATCGATTTATCTTATCTACAATATATAAACAATACTAACAAATATATTGATAACAGAATTTCTCACTCTCCAAGATTCCCCAAAAACCCTAAATTGTCAGGGCTCTAGTTAGTAGCTAACCCACACACATGAAAAATTATACAATATCAAAAAAGCCTTCTGAGGTTTGTTTTCTGAGGAGCATTTACAGGTTATTATACGATATTGTGGTTGCCTGCAGGCAGAATTTTCAAACACGTCACATGAAATAACCAAATGACTTCTGATAACTAAGTGTTGTCTGTCAAGAAGTATTGCATCAATGAGGAAAAGTTGGCAAATCAAACAAAGGCGACAGACAAAAGGTAAGCGGGGAGTGTTGTGAAAATGATCACTGGCTGATTACTGTCTCAGGCTGTTTTCAGATTTATGCCAAATCAGCTGAGAAATTTAAGTTACAACGTATAAAATATATTTTAAAAAACCCCATAAAGTACACAGTTTATAGTGTACTATAAAATACTGTATCCAGCAGCAGCAGCAGCAGTGAGCATGTTGTCCAGATAAAGCTGCCTCACCAGCATGACATGTCTTTCTTCTCTCGTCTCTTTAGTCACCTTTGATACGAAGTGATCACACACTGGCAGGGACGGGAAACATGAGTGCTCTGGATTTTTTCCATCAAGTTACCGCTTACAAATTATTGTCTTGATACTGACAAGATGCCTGAATGCTTTTAATGAAAGGGGTTTGCTATGAGACACAGAATTTAAAGTGGATTTAACTTGTGTCCAGTGATTCTTTTCTGCTGCAGAGAAACATACTTTAGTTTCCAGCAGCCAGCTTGTAAAATAGCAGTTGAGGTCAAGCTTAGAGCAAATGCAGTGTTTTTTTTTTACTGAAAGTTTTAATATTTAAAGTTTTAGCCTTGAGTTTTACAAAATATGTGAACTGTGACCAGTTTAATTTACATATGAATAATCTTCCAAGTAGTAATCATGTATATCATGCATTTAAGCTACTTATTCAGCAAAAAATGCCAAAAGTTCACTGGTTCAAGCTTCTTAAATGTAGAACATTAGTACATTTTTCTGTTCTGGGTGAAATAAAACAAGCAATCTAAAGTTATCAAAGTGGGCACATTTTTTCAATCAAAGCTGCAGCCTAAGTCTCGACATAAATTCGTACTAACAACATGGATGGATGGATGGATGGATGGATGGATGGATGGATGGATGGATGGATGGATAAGTCTGCATTGAGTTAAAATGATAATACATGTGTTTTGTGTCCATAATGATGGCATGTGTAGAAGAGCAAAGTTACAGTAAAATGAAGATGGAATTCAAATATTCCTCTTGAAACAAACAAACAAACAAACAAAAAAAAATTTATATAAATACGTATCTTTAAAAGTACTGTTGCTTTATATAATCCAGGGAAAATGTCATCACCAGCTTCCAAAGAGGACTCTAGTGTTTGTCCATTACAAAGCACATCCTGTGAACAAATTGTCCTGTGGGGTCTGCAGGTCTTTTCAAAAAACAAGACATAAAAATAACATGTTGCTCTGAAATGTTTTAATGCAATGTTTCACTCCTGTGAGCACCAGCAACAAAATTCCATTCACCTCTATTATGTTGGGATGGAAGCAGAAATCTTACTGGTGGACAACTCAAAACCTGTGAAAATACAACCACTTGGCTTTAGTGGCTATGTACCCCTAAAGCCAAGTGTGAAAATGTGTTTTTTTGTAATTTGAGTGATGTGGTGCTGCAACAATAGTTGCCCCTGAGAGGGCTCAGTGAAGTGCAGCACTGAACTAATGGAAAAGTGTGTCACATCCTGCAAGCGCTGAACATCCTTACAGCGGCGACTGCATGTCTATAGCAGCTCAATCCTCCACACAAACTGCGCAATCAGACACACTTAAGATAAGTCTGAATATTCACTAAATAAGTCAGCTTTAGTCAGAGTGTTGATAATATTCATTATTTATGCAGACTCCACAAAAATAGAAATGAGATCACAGAAGAAATGAAGGGGAGGAGAGAGTTCACGCTGTGAAGGAAACACCAGATAACACAAACTGTCAAAATGAGTCTCCCTCCTGCCAACAAATCAGAACACAAGTTGGGAAAGCATACTGATGATGTTTATAGTAGTCTAAATTATAGCAGGTACCGTTATAGAGACATCCACACAAGTGACTTCTTTTGCTGAGTAATTAAAATTATACGAACGGGCGGCAGCTTCGTCTACAAAGAAGGATTTTTTTGTGATGTTGTTTTTCACTAAAGCGGTAAAAATATAATTTACTACCACTAAAATCTCTTTGAGACTTCCAGGAACGGAGAGAAGAGAAATGATGACTGACCCACCGTTAATCATTTGGTTAGCTTCTCATCTGCAGGCTCAGACAGATGTAAACAAACAAGGAGCAGGAATTTATTGCCCTCTGTGTTTTATCATGAAAGAGGATGAATAAACCGCCTTTACTGTACACAAAATCTATCATTTTCTCTTGTTACAGAATGCAAAAATGATTCTTTTTATTGTCCCAAAAAGTGATAGTTTGTTTTATTCGCCAGAAAAAAAGAGGTAGACAGGGAAATGTTGTTTATGACTTTAAATGTTTAAGACAATTCTTAAACCAAAAATAATAAAACAAAGTTGAGGTATAAAATTAACTAAAGACAACATTATAATAATAATATTAAAAAGTGTTTTAAAGAAATGAAGCAATGCTAGGAAAACTTTATCCACATGCATTTTAGGAAAATTCTGTCTAGTATTATCCATAAACTAATGCCCACATTAAAGAAGCTGATATACTTTCATCTTTTTATTTATATCCAAAATCATAAATACTTCAGCTTCTCTGCTCAGATTTATACCGACTCTGTAATACATGCTGTGTACAATATTGGAGGATCGAATTTTAAATGAAACATGGTAATACATGTTGCATGATAATGTTGCAGAACGGTCAACAAGAGCCTCAAAAGTGCTGACTCAGACAAACTAACGCTGCTTCACTGAACTCACGGGATTGTTTTTTAAATATCATCCAAGAGGATGAATAAACAGTGCATGAACATAGCTGTAATGACATATCTTCAGCAATTTTAAATACATTCATAAACAGTTTTAATGTTGCCTGTAAGTGATTTTATACATCTGTATGAACAATCACTGCGTTGGTTACATCTGTTAGTGCACACTGTAAACTTGTTATTGGCCAATAAATGTATCTCACTGGAGCTAATCAGGCAACAGAGTTCTATAAAAGAGGCGCATTTATCCCTAATTAACTGCCATTCAAAACATCTAAAACTGAAAAAAAATGAAGCGATGGATGTAAGTATGGATGGATACAGATGCTCATAATGATACTGAAATGAAAGATAGCCACATGATAGTTTACTACACACTGTATTATGATAGTAAACAGATGTAAACAGACACATGTAATATTTTTGTATAGACTAGGGTTGGAGTAGCTCATAATGAATAGCAGCATATTTATATCTTACCATCTATAGCACTATAAAGCATTTATTTTTTTATTTTAGATTCTTTTAAAACTGCTGAAGACATCATTACATATAACATCAAATGTGTCACATTGCATTAACGTTTGTTTACAGCAAATAATGTGTTCTTTGTTTACATAGTGGAAAAAAAAAAGTCAATTTAATTAAACAATGCAAATCGTTGCTTACTTAGCACATTGCCGTGCTCCTTCTGTTTCTTCACATAAGCATAGACAGCCATGTAGCAGCTGTGTCACAGTAGCAAAAACTCGGCTTATAATTGGCTTATAATTGGCACAATTATGAAATCAATGGAAATGTTTGCACAAGCAGCACGTTATTCCATTCATACCAAATGTACACAGCATCCCCGAAGCAACAGATCCCTGCCGGGAGTCGAGATGGAAATAACGACCGCATTTCGTGTAACAAGTTCACCCAGCAAAAGATTGAATTTACTGAAGCCTTCACAGCAAACAACATTGCGAGAGCCAGAACATCATCATCCAACAATGTGCTGACTGGGGAAAGAGCAGCAATGTGCTGATTGCACTGTACTATCACTCAAGGGAACATGCTCACTAATGATGGGTGAAGAAGAGAAAACAGAAGGTGACGAATAGTGTGCTTAAACTGTGATTTATATAAACAAGATTACCCATTAATCATGTCAGTGTAATGACTTCTGACCTCCACAGAGCCCAGCACCTATACACAGTTAAATAATACATTACAGCGATCGCAGAGCCTTTTAAACCAAATGCCCTGAATAATGATCTGACAGCGGAGATGTAGGCAGCCGCTAAAACTGTCTCACTGCGGAAGATGAAGCGCGCTTTGTAGTGTTTATCAATATGACACACAGAGAACAAAATGGCATTATGTTAAAATAAAGCATAATTACATGCAATTAGTTTTGAGCCTTAACGTGAGACTCAAATACCCGCTGGAACGTATTGACACCTGACTAGCTGAGACGTAAGGAAGCCTGCTAATGTTTACCCTCTAAGTGGGTCATACAGACTTTCAGAAAGGTAAAAAAAAAAAAAGACGATAAAAGCTGTCGGAAATGTAAATGAAACAATTTTCTGACTTCTTGCCTCAATTATTTCTCAAAGCTCCAGCATGTTCCATCTAAAAAGGCTTATAACATTTCCAACTGTTTGGAAAATGAGAGAGTAATAGTCTTTAGACAACTCGGCGGCAAAAAATAAAAAAATAAAATTACAGCATGAAGACATGCTGAAAGTATATTAACGAAAAGCAGCAGAAAAGACAGATGCACTGAAGAAAATTCAATACAGGTGGGGATGCAGGTGGGAATAAAGTGTCATTATAGCTTAATCACATCCATGAAAATGAGCAGATATAACAGCAGACTGATTTATTAGCAAGCAGCTTCAACTATTACAGTCCGAATCAATTTTGGCGTTTGAAACACACAAAAAAACACTACTTGAGTCGCCTGATGGCTGAAGAAAATAATATGTTAATACCATCAAGTGACACAGTGAGTTACAGTATCTCAGAGATGGAAGAGATGACACATTATACCATCAAGGCAGAATTACATTTCAATCCATTCCAATCAGGCCTGCAAAAACACTATGTGATGAATGACCCTTAGACGGCAAATTTACTTGTAGGCAAGTAAAGTGTTTTTATTTATTTATTTTTGTGTGTGTGTGTGTATTTTTGTTAAAAAAAAAAAAAAAGTTGCAGTGTTGTTACACATGTTACCAGAGCAAATATTTTGTATGAGTTCTGGTTGGTTTGAGCCAATCCAAACTGTATCCTCTGGCCGCTTGCTCTCTTGGGGAACCCTGTTTCCTCAGATGAGCTTAGAGCAACAGAAAAAGTAATGACTTGTACTATGCTGTGCGTAGGCCTAATAATAAAAGCTGCTTCTGTGGGAATTGGGCCATGCGTGTCAGGTTCTGCTCTCCAGAGTAGCAATACCTCAGAGATTTCCCCCTCTCTCTCAACTGGGGAAGGATAAATTGATGATACAGTGTGGAAGACAAATGAAATTAATCTTCCCAGTACCTGACAGGAATCGGCTTTGGATAGCACACACACACACACACACACGTATAGAGACACACACTTACTCTCGTGCTAAAATAGCTCGATATCCGTCTGGTTGGAAAATAAGACAAATGGATTGAAGTAAAACAACAATAGTGTTGGGAGACTAAAGAGGCTGATGAAATGAAATAAAGGCAACTAACAGACAGCGAGAAGTTTTCATCAGATAGAACAGGTGGCATGAATTTATCTCTTGTTAGCTTTACTGGAAAGCAGACACTGTATCTTGCGGAAGCAGGCGGGCTAATTAAAAGCAGGTATTATGGGGCATTCTTTTTTTTTTTTTTCCTTCACACTAAGCCAGATCTGTGTCAGAGTTACCTCAATAGCGTACAGCCGCAGCAGTCATGATAAGCTTTTTAGACTCTCATATTGATCTTCATGTCACCTAAGGGCAAAAGAACTACCTGAGTATCCAGGGCGACAGACACACTTGAAGCCCCCGGGCGTGTTGATACAGATGCCCTCGTGTAGGCAAGGTGAAACTTCACACTCATTCACATCCAGGTCACACAGCGTTCCAAAATAACCGGGAGGGCAAATGCAGTGGAACCTAAGGAAGATGTGATAACACTTAATCATTAGGAATAAAGTGAAATCCTGTGAAGACCAATGTGTCAGGCAGTAATAGAACATATTTTACGGTTAGCTCTTACAGTAACCTTGAAAGAATTATTTTTTCTTTCTCGGTAAAGACAACGTATTGACTCTTGAAGAAGCAATTAGAAGCATTTTTCCGATGTGTTTTAAACCCACAAAGACAAATTAAGAGTGCGGATTGTTTTTAAAAAATGAGTGGCAGCTCAAGTTTCCGTATGTGTAACTTAATTCCAATTAGGTGTGATGACTTATTACTAAAAGGAAGCGCTCAATCTGCCCAATGATGTGGTTTACTCAATTCAAATCTCTTTTCTGCAGCTGTTGCTGGGTTTAATATCACCTGACCACACGCCTCAGAGGAGATGGTTATCGTGTTTGTGGGGCGATATAATAAGAAAATACGCAATTAGAAAATCTAAACTTCATGTTAATTAGTTAAACATCATTCATCAGTAAATGAGTTATATCGAATTTCTAAAATATGCTAAATTGTAATGATTGTCATTTGAGAAGCGTAGTGCCTAGAATGTACATTTCTACAGGCAGGACTGATATGGTACAATTAACGCTTTCTTTATTGCATTCAAACTCATAGCATCTTATGGGAAAGGATGTGTAAATATAAAGGCAGCAAAGGGCTCCATGAGTACACGGCGGCGTCTGATTCATCACCACAGTGCAGATGGACTTGCCGTGCTTGTTGGGTCAGGGAGATGGAGATAGAGACGTGCGGTGGGCAGCGAGGTTAAAACACACCTGATGTGAACTCCCTGGACTGTGCAATCAGGGGAGTGCTCTGAGCAGGGCCAGGTCACATGGGAGAGAAATCATGACGGGAGACAAACTGGAGACAAACCATTTAGGACTCAAATTGGCCCTGGGACTTCTCTACCCATCTGTCCGACTAAGCCTGGAAGCCCCGGGGCTCCCATTAAGCACAGCAGAGAGAAGCACCAGTGGAGTAAAGCCCAATCTAGATACATGATGTGTTCCTGCTGAATTCGCTCTCTGTCTTTGGAATAGCAGCTTATGTGTGTCAAGGATGAAGACGGGCTTGTTATATAAAGCAGAACACTTTGAAGAGGAACACCACGCGCTCGTGTTTTCACTTTGGAGAACGGTTCTTGCGCGCTCGCCTTTTCAAAGCAAACTCCGAGTCACTAATTCGCGCCGGCCTTGGCTGATTTATTTAAGAAAAATGGTTAATGTGCAAAGTCAAAGCAGAAGGAAAAAAATATATATTCATACTTACTTGTTCACAAGATCTTGACAAATGGCGGCATTGTTGCAGGGGCTAGAGGCACACTCATTGATGTCTTCTTCACAGTGAAGGCCAGAAAATCCCATCTTACAATCACAGCTGGAAAAGTAAAATCATTAATATTGATATGTTGTCTCAGATGGAAAATAGAAGATCTATGCGTTTCCTCTAGGCACACGCAGAGTGACAAAAATCTATATGAATTTACTGATATTAATTACACATCATATTTCGAGCGCACTAAACAGCGAGGCCTGGATTTTGCGTATTTAACTGAACTAAAGCATTTATATGTAACACATGACAAGAGCAATTAAGGTGTTTTTTTTTATTTTTTTATTTGAGACTGGTAATTATTTCAACCTGAAATCTGTTAAATAAATTTGAAGAAAGGGAGCTCAGGACTTTTGCTACCAAAATGACAGCGTAATGGGCTAAAATACACACACAGGAATGATGGTTTCTAATACTCTGGATTTACTAAATCCCTTGGCTAAAAATCCTGACCTTTTCTCGCCTCCTAAGAAATGAAAAGCCGGTTAAGGATAACACTTTTTTTTTTTTTTTTTTTTTACCTGTAACCGTTGACCCGGTCCACACAACCAGCCTGGTTTTGGCACGGGTTTGAACTACACTCATTGGTGTCGATTTCACACAAACTTCCTTCAAATCCTGAAAGATAGATGAGATGGTCATGGATCAGCAAACCTCACTACATCCCGAAAACGTCAGGGCCGATGATAACAAAGGCCCCAGTGAATGCCATTTTAATGGAACTAGTAGCCCCTGTAGCATATCTCATCTTCCAGCTCTCAGCACTCACTGTTTCCCCTTTGAGAGTGTGTAAGTCTAATAATACTTTAGTGCCACAGACAGATTGGTCTGAGGGTTAGTGGTTTGGGGTTTGGGAGGTGTGTGCCTTTGTGCGCGACCGTGCATAAGCGCCTGTGTGTGTGTGTGAGGGAGAAAGCCGGAGTAGGGGGACATCTTGTTAAGTTGGGGTAAGAGGGAGAGGCTAAGCCCAAGAGCTCTTTTGCCCTTGTTCATTAGGGGGTTGAGGGGCAGGATGGCTAAGCAGATCAGCATGGGTGTTTTGTTGTACATCTGAAGGTAGCATGGGAGCCTGGAACGTTCCGCCTGGCGGAGGTGTTCCTCTAGTGCCTGGCCTTGGTCTGGACCTTCAGATGGTTTTCTGCTGAATAAATCAACATTTGCTCCATGTATCAGTGGTGTCATTAAGTAAAACAAATGAATGAATGAAAAAAAATAAAAATAACAAATCATCAATGCACCATTTTTAAGTAGCATATAAATGACATTTAGATGTTAAATCTCAAAAGCAACCAATCTTTAAAATTCAACCATATCTGATCATAAGAGTTCAATTTGAAAACCACAGAGTTCATAGCACTGACACACTTTGAAAACCATTTATCTGAATTCACACCTGATGGTCACTTACACCTCTGCAATCCATTCTAATTCAATACAACAGCAATATTACACATTCTTACTGTTACAAAAGTCCACTATACTTAGCTTTTGGTGACATTTCAGCAAATGAGTAAATTTAACGCTATGTTTATTTTTATATCCATGTTAGCGTTGGTATTGTACTGATCTTAGATACACTCTCACTATCTATAACTTTAATGCTAAAACATATAATCTAATTATCACCTGAATGGTGTCACATAATAAAAAGTGGGTATTAAAGGCATCATAAAAGTAGATGTTCTGGCAGCACAGAAATGGGAAACAGTAAATTTAAAGTTGACCAATTAAAAAACAAAGAAACAAACAAGAACAGCATAAATTAGTAAAGTTCAGACATTAAAATTAAACATATGCCATTCAGATCAATCCAGGACACCAAGGACAAACAAACAATCAAACATTCTGAGAGTCTTTTTGCAATGGCGGCTTCTATGGTATGAGCAATTATACAGATATAACTTCCTGTGCAACTCTGCTGCAAAACTACTTTAAAACTCTTTTTCAGACTTTAAAAGACTACAACTGCGTTGCCCCTGCAGAGCACCATCTGCCAGACGTAATTAAAAGCGATGCAAGCATAAAACAAAGGGTTAATAAAACTATCTTATAATGAGTGTTCTCTTATGCTCTTATTGTTTTCTTGTCTCATTATGTTAGTCCTGCTGCTTCAAGCTAGAGTTACATGGATTTGAACAATAATGGGTTTCAGTTCATGTCAGAAGTGGCTCTTAGATGAGTGAAGTACTAACAAACAGTTTGTTGAAACTTTTTTTTGTTTTGGAATCAAAAATGTAGATTAATATTGTACACGTGAAACCAGGACAAATGCTTAATGAAACAGATTTGCTGTCTGTCTTGAATTCACCGTAGAAGTCTGAGGATCTCTTGTATAGTACGTAGTAACATCAGGAGGTAATGCAATTTATTACTCAGACTTTTGTTGTTGTTTGTTTTGGTGATGCTTTTAAAAATCTACTGTACTCTGAATGACAGATGGCACAGGAATACACTAATGCGGGAGTTGTAAGCTACTTTTGCTGATAATCAGTGTGTTTAAAATAAAATAAAAAAGAAGACATTTCTAATATGAGGAGAGTAATGCTAATGGAAAAAAAAAGAAAGCGACACTGACACCGCTCTGTGCATCTTGGGATGTAAGAATGAGAGGGAGTCCATGAGACCACAGAGAGTACAGAGCATCTGGTGAATTATGGGACAGCACAGGTTTCCCAAGCTGGTCTGTCAGTCAAAGCAATGGTGGAGCACCTTAGGGACTATTTCGAATGTCACTGCAATGTAATGCATCTTCTGCCACTAAGCAGTGACTGGAGGCTTCTCTTTGACAGAGTACACAGAGGGATACCCAAGGCACGTGCTCACGCAGTCATTCCATCATCTGGCGAGAGCTACAGTATGTGATCATGGCTGCTGCCAGTAAATGTCTCAGAGGAGAAGAAATTGCGGGTAATCCCCGGTGGATCGTGAACTAACTTTGATTGACATTTCAATTGAAATATAAGGAATGTCTTCATTTTAAGAGCGTGAGTTCGGTCGGACTGCTACGTTGGCGACTGTTGTCTTCTGTCAGCTGGATGGTTTCTCAGAGGGGGCTCATTTAAAATTATACAACGCCTCTGCAATATAGATTACGATCTTTGTCAGTGGAGTCATCTGCGCACTGTCATACATCAAATGTCAGCGTCTCTGGTGGTTTAATCTGTGAAGGATTTTCTGAAAGTCTGATTTCCGAGCATGAGTTGAAATTTTTACCCTTTATCTACTGTGGCTCCAGTGAACTAATCAGAGTATTGTTTTTTAAGACACAATGCAGAGCACAAATACAGCATCACATCAAGTCTCATCGAAACCGATAGTGGCCCTAAGAAATCAGTTGCGCTATAGCTTGAGAAAACATCAATGTGTCCATACATGTGCAGCATTTACAAAACATGCTGCAAAGTAAGAAAACATAAAGCATAAAATGAGTGAAAAAAAAAAGACATAAAATACTGCCAATTACAGAAATGCTGGAAGGAGCACAGACTACAACTGAACTGTTTCCAGGAGGCACTAAAACACTGATGAACACAGTTGGGACATGCTTGTTGCTGCCACAATGACTCATAGTAGTTACTGAGTTGACTGTCTGGCAACGGTGTTGGAAAACAGCTAAAATCAAGATTTCTTTTGCTTGTTTGTTTAAACAGTCTGATTTTATGATTCAGATATTATTCCAGATGCCTGCTGTTAAGCCAACAGCAATTCAGTACTTGGTTATTTTCTCAACACATGTGCAGCGCGAAGTTGTCGAATTGGTGAAGATGTTTTCTCGGCTTTCTATTTGTGTGGCAAAAAAAAAGCAAAACAAAAGAGAAAGGAGCAAGTGTGGCCATGATGTTCTACCGCGGCACAGAGTCAAATTTAATGGAGCGTTGTTGCACAGCTTGGTTGGGTATTGAACTCCTGTTGCATAATTTACAGGCTGTCTATTAAAAATGCAGCAAAAACGAACACACAAATATAAACACAATCTCAAATTTGTGTGAGAGATTCCACTGCACAAAGACATGATGACTATGCAATACAGGTTTCAGCTCCAAAAAGTTCAGTAAGTCTAAAAGCAGACAGCCATCTGGCACATTAAGACAAATCATCAGTTCTGTGCAACTAAATGTAGTCATTTAGAAACGAGTATAAATAGACAAATACCAAATTAGTCATCATAGTTGAGTTTGTCATAAACAAGGAGGTAAGTGTGCATACTTCACATGCAAAGATCAAAAACTGGGTTACTTGAATAAGTGGGTTAAGAATAGAAATCTCTTTGCATGTAAACACCAGATACTGCGGCCAGCTTACCCCACTGCTACACACCTGGACCACCTCCTCAGCGCCGCTTAATGAAAATGATTAAACACTGAGTTTATTTAAAATGTGTTTACTGTACAGCTGTTACAGACCCAGGTTTATTTTTACACATTATGTACAAATGAAGCCACCAACCTCTTCCTCACAGTGCTTAACCACAGCTACCGTCTGGTTCAAGGTTTACCCTTGAAGTTTTTTTATTTTCTCCAGATTTGGTCAACCTAATCTGTTCTCGCTTTACAAATGGCACACTGGCAACTGTGGTTATTTATAAGCTCGGTAAACAGCTTATTTTAAGGGACGTCCACCTGTTCACAGCTAATATTCTTGTTTTTTTTTAATCCCTTCAAACTTACTAAACATTCCAGGCTACCAGCAGAAAGGCAGTAAAGTTGCAAACTATAACAGATGCATTAATTTTGTGGGAGAGAAATCTCCTCGACTCCAACCGCGCTTATTCCCTGCCGTCTATTTGAAAAAGAGCACACATGCTGTAAAAGCAGAGCTCTGCTAAATGTTGAAAGAGGAAGAGGTGAAAGCGGAGAGCCATGTGGAGCAGCCTGGTCGCAGGTGTCTTGTCTCTGAGGTCTGTGCCAAAGTTAGACTCCTCCATTAAATGACATACAATAATGGAAATACATAAGACGGCTTCAATTGTGCGCCTTTATTATATCATCCACACTTCATAGCCGTGTCACTGTACCTCTTGAACTGCCAACGGTTCTGTCTAGTGAAAGGAAAATCTGACTTTGTTGTGAACTTCAAAGCTCTATGGAGCAATATTGTTTAAAAAAAAAAAAAGAAAAAAAGAAGAATAAACCAAATGACACTCCACAGCATGAACGGGTTTAAGCACTGCAGATCTCGCTAAAAATCAATGCTCTCAACAGTTATCTCTATGCAGCTTCCTGTTTGGGTTTGTTGTTCTGTATGTTTGAGTCTGAAGTTCATCACCTTGTCTTTTATGCGACACAGAAGATCTAAGATAACAGAACGGAGCAGGGCTAAAATGTAAGAAAACAGCAGGCTTGCTTTCAAAAGATATGAGAAAAGTTGTTTTCCTTTAACTGTATATGTAAGAATTGCACTTGTTTGTTAATATTGTTCACTATAAGAGCATAAAATGATTAAACAGAATAGTGGCTGCTGCTGAAAGTCCTACAGCAAACAAAACAAAAATCGTTATGCCCTCACACTGTAACATTTCAGCACAGATGAAGTTGATGTGTCATCGATAAAAAGTAGTAAATACTAACTATGGTTGAGGGCATAGATTCCACCGGGGAATCAGAGAGACAAGCCACTTGTCTGAATACAAGGTTCTTTGCCGTCGGTGTACATTTTGAGTAAATCAGCGCATCTTCTCTCATCTGCGTCCTTTACTGCCCACCTGCCACCATTTAAATGAAAAACACACTCTTACTTGATACAGTACAAATGCAGATGCACTCATCGAGGTCACCTTTAGCTCCAACCTTGCGCTCGCAGCAGCCGAGAGATGTAGAGATGCTTTGGTATGGCGGTGCACCGCTGTCACCGTGAAAAAGATATACATTTCACTCTCAACAAGGAAATGTTCTCGTTTCATAAGGCCCATTTTAACACTATAATATTACATTTTTAACATTTATAGGAGATGTTCTTTTCTCATTATAAATACATTCCACTTCCCCTGTACATTGCAATATCACAAATCCACATCTCTTTCAATTTCTCTCGTTATAACATAATATGTTGGTGTGATACTATAAAGAATATGATGTTAAAGCAAAAAAAAAAAAAAGGTTCATTATTACCTGAAGACACATAACAGCATAGAGCAATCTTTGCAAGTCATGATCACTGATTTGAAACCTAGGCAGTAATTATTCACAGGCATACAGACAAGAAGAAAATAAAAAAAGCAACTCATAGACATTGTACATAATAAACAAGCTGCCACATGTCTAGATCATTGTATTATATGTTTATCAATTACGTTAGGCCTGCTGCACATCTGCTGGTATATACTGTAAATGTGCCCTTTGTATAAGATCATCTGGCTCCTTTTGCATGTCCGCATATGCATTCCCACCAAATATATATTTATATATACATAGATGTGCATCCAGTTTCCATGAGCCTCCATCCATCCTGAACCATCACATAATATGATGGCTATATAACCCCCCCTCCCCCAAACACCTGAAACTAAACCTACGCTCCTGGGAACGCCGCGCGTATAAGTATATTCTGTCGGCACTGCAACCAGCCCCATCTGATTTACATAGAGAGCATTTGGGTATTTTTACCTGCTGTGAAGCATTCAGGGGTTAAACACCAATATGGTGGATTCTATTAATGACTGAGAATTTTTATGAGGGGAGCTCCTCTGATACCTCCATGTGATCATTGATGCTTTTTCATGCAGCTGTTGTTCGGGGCTGGAAACAGAGGTCTCAAAGCTGAAATTGAGGGAAAAGAACCACCTTTTGCCCTCAGCAATAGAATATCACTAGCATGCTGCGACCTTTGCCTACTGAAAGGGCACACTCCCATACTGGGGTTGAACACCTGCTACATTTTAATATTTTCTTGCTTCTCTGTGTGCCCTCACTTTCAGAATATTAGACTAGACACCGGTTCTCTAAATGGAGCTGTGATTTACATGCTATGAACTCGGCTTAAAATATGGCCACTGACTGCCTCTGTGTCGTGGATCATTATTCCACGAGAGAGACTTCTTGGGAAATCTTTGATCTTGGTAATGACACTGTGGGGAGGAATGGTTATTGCGGAGGCTTTAAGTAAGAGATACATTATGGTGAAGTGGTGAGTCCTGTAAGGTATTTTTAGGTTTTCTAATTACATGGTGTGCAAGTGTGTAACATGCAACTACTATGCTTCACATGCTGCTCCTATTTAAGCCACTACATTCGTGTAAAAGAGATTTTCTATCTCACTGTGGCATTTTCCTCCTTCTATAAGGTTTTATTATTGTTATTAAGCATCTTATGAACCAAGCAAGAAATGTAGTTTATGATGACAACTTATATCTTGTACATTAAACAGAAAGAATTAAAAATGAAGAAGTTCATTTAATTTGGGGATGTGTATTATGTTCTACATCACAATAAAGAAAAAAGAAAAAAAGGGTCAGTCATAGTCATATGCATCTGCCAGGGCATCTGGTTTATAAATTGAGACACGTCTGCCATAAATCACATTGTCTACTTCCTCTATAAAAGAGAATAATCACTTAAAATGAAACGAGGACAGACTTTTTCAGCACATCTTTGGCAACACATATTCTCCACACATCTTTTTCAATATCATATTAGGTATGTGTCAGTTCTCTTGTTGGCGTGGCTCCACAGTAGCTCATTAACCAACTGTTTGGTAGGACACAATCTCAATCTTGTGGAAGGTGAAGGCTAGTGTAGCATGCCATGCAAATAAAGGGGTTTGTTCTCCATCTGGCCAGGAACACCTCTGGGGATATTCTGAGCCATGGAGACCAAATGGTTTTTGCATGTGAAGGGACCACACAATGCTTCTGAATTAATTCCCTATACTGCAAGCATCACATTTCTTCACTTCATGCAATGGACTAGAATCAGACTGATTGTTCCCTTGTCAAATAGCTCACTTTCAACACTGAAATGTGCCAACTTGTCACCCCGAACCCGATGGAAAGGTGGTAATGGGCATGGGCACGCTAACAGAGATGGAAATTAGAACACATTATTAAGGCTTTGATAAATCTAAAACATGAAGTGACACAAGGTTCTTTCTTCCGTGCATGTACAAAAATGCCATTTTAAATTAATTCATGGCCTTTCATATAACATTTGAATGAAAAGATTTAGGAATCTGACATTTATTTTTAAAAGAAATTACATTGCACCAATCCCTTATTAATATTATTAATAACCAATTCTGAATTTTGCAAAAGTACAATCTGAGTAATTGCAATTTAATTAAAAAGTTTATGTTTTCAGATATTTTCTGTGCATGTCAACTAAAGCGTGCACTTGAACCTGCGGTGGTAATCACTGTTGTTGTGAAAATTAAGCGAAGTAGCTATCTGAGAAGTATTTACTGTATCTCAGATGAAATGCAATGTGGAATGTTATTTGCATCTTTTCCAAAAAAATAAATGAATAAATAAATGTCCAAAGCTGCAGTTCTTTAATGCATTTGTTAATAACAGTCTGAATTTAATGAAAAGAAAAAACCTATGATTACTTGGAGCTTTTATGCCTTTACAGTGGAAGTGAATAGATTCCTGACTGAAAGGCAGAGGTGGAGGACAAGCAGCACAGGGCCTAGATAAGACCAAAACTCTGGATGTTGTAGTGTAAATGTGCAAACTCTTCTCGGTTCAGACAATTCAGCAAATTGAGCAAGGACACCAGACCCTACAGATCGTGTACAGGGCTCGGAGTCTGATGTAACTCGGCTTTGTACCGCAATCTGTGCTGAGTGATGCTATGTGTTGTTTGTTTCATTTGTTGTAGTTGTCGGCCGGTAACCCTCACCCCAACCTCTACCCTAACTCTCCCATTTTCAGGTTGCTCTTCTATCAGGTTTGGCACTCCCTGCTGAGGCTCCTCATTAAGAGGAAAGTGGAACATCTGTGCTGGTCAGGCAAGATGACTTAGGCCTCCTGGCCAGAGCCTCAGCGGAGAGTCACCGCTAGGAAGAACAAAAAAAACTTCCAGCAGGAGCCCTTCACAATCAAGACAGTGTAACTGCTTCACTTATATTTTCTTTAAAGGAGATTCTTTCAGCTGGCTCTGGTATTATTCTGGCCTCCAGGTTCTCACAGTATACCTTTGTAGACAAAACTCATTTCCATTGTGCCTGTGTTTTACAAATCCCTTTAATGCTACTCCCAGTAGGAACCTCCTAATGGCTGCCTTTTAGATCTCGTTGAACCGACGAACGCTAAAGTTACCGCATCAACCTTTTTGTCAGACGGATATAGTCTAGTCTAGCATCTCGGGGAAAACAATGACCGCACACGTAGCTTTACAATGCATTTAGTTTGAGGAAAATGATCATTAAACTCAGTGGAAGTGCTTATGTTTTACAAAACACATCTGCCAACTGCGATCAGACACAGTCTTATTACAGTTGTCTCTTGGGTATCATCACCTTTTATATTAGTGTCTCCTCAGCTGTAGTCACACAAGTTTGGTGCAATTACAGCCTAATAGCGTGGATTAAATTGGTTGTGTTGCATGTTTATAGCAGTTTGTTAACATGTGAAACCAGATAAAAAATCATGTTTAGCTCCTATGAAATCAGAAGAACGGACTGCATTGGTGTTAAATATCTGATATTATTTTGATGCAGCGACCGCTGGTGGTGCTTTTCCAGCCAACCGTTTGTTCACATGTCTGTAGTTCTTTTCACCATGCAAGAGATATGGGCGCTGTCAGAAATGTAAAATATCTTCCAATAACAGAAGATGAATTTTCCTACTCACCTGGTAATAATTAGTGTCAAGTCGCTCTCTGGTCGTTGATTAAACCCCCCAAATATTCATTCCCGTGAATTAAAATGACAA
Organism: Stegastes partitus; assembly: GCF_000690725.1. Taxonomy (NCBI): domain Eukaryota; kingdom Metazoa; phylum Chordata; class Actinopteri; family Pomacentridae; genus Stegastes; species Stegastes partitus. Next base: position 592,132 of record NW_007577862.1, on the reverse strand, counting down.
AATTTGAAACTTTTATTTCCATGAAACGAATCCTTTCGTGTCTTAAAAATCTATCCGCATCGACAAAGCCCTTACCTCTTCTTTACCCACACCTCCACTGCTTGCTATAGCTCAAGCACACCAGCTCACTAATGACTCTGCCCTATATACTGGAAAACTGCAATGCCCTACAAAAAGTTCTACTATTCACAGATTCACTAAGCCATACATGTTTAAACTGGTGATGATATAGAAAGCCTCACATTTGAAGTTGACGTAAATTGATTTGTTTAGATTTGAAACCCTGGAAGTTTGAATCCATGTTTTTCAGACTGTCATCAGTGAACTGCAGTTTCAAGGTATTAATGCTCAGCCATGAGGACGACTGCTTATTTGGCTCATTATCTGTCCTCCAGCAAATACAAAACATCATATGGACATATTAATAAAATAAAATAAAAAATAAAAAAACTTGACCTTCACTAGAAGGACACTTTAAACAATGCCATGGAAGTGAGGCATTTAATAAAACAGCTCAAAAGTAGGATTGAGCCAGAATCTAAACACAGGACAGGAACACAGATCAAAACATGCCCGGAACAAAATGTAATAATGTAGGCTAAAGGTTTAATGAGACAATATTTTTCTATTCGCGTGACTGATGATTACTGTTCTGGGTTTATTGCAAACAGCACATTGTTAAGATTGTCCCTGACTATTTTTTGTGTTTGTTTGTTTTCTGCTAGTTTCCCTCTTTGCCCTATTTTTCATCATCATTATTATTATTTTTTGTATAGTATATTCAAGGTATCAGCGTATAAACATGAGCTCCGCTGATACTAGATTTTAAGGCTTTTACCAACACAAATAACAATTCATCAGCCTATAATTACTAGTCTACATAAAAATCCAACACACACAAGTATTTTTTCGACAACAATCAGCTTAATTTGTTCTTCTGTGTACTATGACAAAGACATGCGCTGAGCGGCGCAGTTCCAAAATTTACTTCATGCTGTTCTTTGGTTATAAATACGTGTTTGTTTGTGGCTTTTTTTTTCTGTTTACTGCACTTTGTATGGAGTTAATTGCTAAACATGTCAAAATTAGTAAAATAGCTGCACCTCGATAACATCTCAAACAAAAACACAGCTGACTGATAGACTCTACAGTGCGGCATAATGTTTATCCTGAGGCATGCTTTATCGTGGCGCAGCTGCTACGCAACCTGTGCCACGACTTCCAACTGTGCCTATGTTTAAGAACACACACTGTCTGTATTTGACTGTGGACCACCATGCGGACCCATTTGGGCTACATACCAGTGGCAGACTGTGGGAGTCATATTTCCATCTAATTACTCAGGATTTATTATCTAAAAGCAGTTGAATTTAAATGCTGTTTTGTAGCGCCCATACCTATACGCTTGTGTATGCTGTTGCCACACTTGCGTTTTGTGTTTCCAACTAAATGTGAGTCATTTCACGTCATTTAAAAGTAACCATCTCCCTAATTCCGGTCATTCTCCTACTCAACACAACCACACCACGCAAAAATAGCAAATGAGTACAATTAAATGTCATGCAATAGATTGGTTGGTGTTGATTTTATAACAAGTTAACCTTGACAATGTTTAGAGTGTGGTGTCCATCTTCGGTGTGTGTGGGATGAGATTTGCTTATGGCAGTAAATCTGGCAGACACAAGCAGACAAATTCTAATTTAATTAGGCTTGGGAATAATGTAAGACCTACACAATTTCCTTGACAAATAACCTACACTGAATGGTAAATAACAAGTCTTTAAAATTGCTGTACTGGGATCAAGCCATGTGTTGTATAACAGCTCTGTGTTTGTTGAGTAGTAGCTATGTAGGATGGATTTATGGTGAATAATAATGGAGAGTAGTGAGTCACAATGCTTGTGTGAAGTGAAAACGACCAAGCCCACGCAAAGCTCTTGGTGTAATGTATGCAGCCAGCACCTAATTTCCTATTCCTCTCCAAGGAAGCTTTCTGAAACTAACCCAGCCGCTCTATTTATATCTGGCAACATCTTTTCATCTCTGTGCTGATAAAGCCATTAGGTACAGCACAAGCCTATAGCAGCTTAACCTGCACATTGACGAGTGTGGATGTTAAAACAATATCATTTAGAATTGTTAAACTATCAAAGGGGCTTACTGGTAAATGTCCCAACAGGTCATTCCTGTAAAGAAAGGGTCATATTGATTGGTCTGTAATGTTGCTTTTTTTTTTTTTTTTTCTGACTGAGCTTGATAACTGAACATGAAATGGATTTCCACGTGTTTATTCTAAGTGTGAGTAAATGTATATGCCTGAGATCTTTTAAGAATGTTTTTTAAGGAGTATATTACCAGTATATTTTTCATTGTAAAATGGTAAATGCTCTACCCTTGTGTAGCTCTTTTCTACTTCAGGGATGCTCAAAGCCCTACACAGTGTTTCTCATTCATTCATGTAGACCCACACAGTCACAAGGCAAAGCCGGTAGAGCTGGAACGCTAAGTGCGAAGGGGACGGGACCGAACGGCCAACCCTGCAATTAGTGGACACACTGTTGTTCCACGTGAGCCACAGCTGCCCATGATCAAAGCACTGTAACATGATTACTTAAAAACATCTAAATGAGGATGATGGTGTAGTTTATTTGCAAAAAAATCACATTTGGCATAATCTGGCTTCCTCTATATTGTCAACACTCAACCATGGTCGTCTTCTGTGTGCGTTCAGATCTGTTACTAATGCGGCAAATACTCAAACTGTCACAAGTCGTGCTACTTGAGAAACACAGATTACAACACAAGATACAAAGCTTAACCAGATTTAAGTAAAAAATACGCCCATTATGAATGTATTGAGCCAACAGACTCAGCGAAAACAGTTTCCCTTTAAGAGTGGTGGTAAGAGTGAGCTGTTTCTGAGTTGTTGGTGTTTTTATTTACTGGTTTATTTTTTTTTTAGCATGAAATGTGTTAATTTAATCTATCATCACAGACATGTATTCAAGATGACCACAGCTGCAGTTTTCTGTGAAGGATCAAAGCTCCATCTGTCAATACCCAAGTTTGCACCTGCTAGAGTTGAAAAAGTGTAACTAGAACGGAAAAAAGTGTCTTTAATTTAAATGTTGGTATTTTGCGATTTTGACAGATATTATGCAAATGATTAAAAGGATTTTTATCTTTTGCCTTGCTGATGGGAGCTGTTGGGTTTTTACCAGGAATTGGCTTGTTTGGAGAACAGCAATAAGTTAATGAGAAAAGAGAGAAAACAAATAAGCAACTGCATCATGCAAAAAAGAAAGAAACTGGCTGATTAAGTGCAACTGTGCACATTTGGCTAAAAGGCATGGCTCAATTGTTTTACATTATGCATTTTAAAAACACAAGGTGTGTCAGAAAAGTTCCAGGACTGGTGCCACAAAAGATATATTTTAAATCCAAACAACAAACTACAAGTTTTCCCCTTCGACGTAATCCCCCTGGAGTCTAAGGCATTTCCTCAGCCTTCTCTGCCACACCGCCATGCACTCCTGGAAGGATTCTTCCAGGATCTTCCGCAGCACCGTCGTCACAGCCATCTTGATGTCGTCCACGTCTTCAAAACGGGTCCCCTTGATGACCCCTTGAGCTTGGGGAAGAGGAGAAAAATCCCACGGAGCCAGGTAGGGTGAGTAGGGAGGTTGCTCCAGCACGGTGATGTTCTTCTCAGCCAGGAACTGTCGGATGCTCCGGACATTGTGAGCAGGCACGTTGTCATGGTAAAGCAGTCACGACTTGTCCTGCCACAACTTTGGCCTCTTCTCGCGCACTGAACGAAGCAAACACCGCAGGATCTCTTTGTAGACGTGCTGGTTGATCGTCTGACGGGGAAAACTCATAGTTTGTAGTTTGGGTTTGAAATATATCTTATGTGACACCAGGCCTGGAACTTTTCTGACACACCTTGTGTATTGTTAGAAAAAAATTAACTGAAGAAAAGGTTGTTACAAATAATCATGCAAAAAAAAAAAAAAACACCACTAATCTGGGTATTGTACGATATCTATAAATAAGAATCATATAAAGGTTAGCGCATAATGTCTACACATACAGCCCAGAATATAGTGCCTACTCATTCACCATGGATTGCAATGAAAACAACCCAGATATCACTAGAATAGTCTTGCTTCTTAAAAGTCATGAGGAAAAATCAAACCAAGATAAGGCAGGGCAGAGTTATTCTCAAAGGAACAAGGCCAAAAATCATTCCTGTCTGGGTTTAGTGATAATTCGGCTCTGCAAAAAATTAAAATGAGACATGTAAAAATCCCTGAAATGTACTACAATCAATACAAATCCAACTTTCTGGCAAGCCACATTCCATATCTTTGACCCATAGTCAACCACTGACCAATTCTTCTCCAGATAGCAGCCGAGAATATTTCTCACTCGTTTCATGGTTAGGAAAATATATATTTTATCATTTTAAATTATCCCTGCAGGGAAACCTCCTGTTACTGTGTAGCACATTTTCTTTCAGTGTCTGGAGTATAGTTCAACATGTAATTTATGCATGAGAAATCATTCTTTGTCTCTGTTGATACAGTAACTTCTCGGGAAAAAACTCGTACATTTCAGAGGGAAGATAGAAATGATGCATGCTTAGCTGTGACATGAATATTTTTCCCTCTTCTCTCTTTGAAATTATGCTTTTTGTAATTTTTTTTGGTGGGAATTGCTTAAATTTCACAGTAAACCACCCAGCAAGATGGTGCGGTTGTGCTCGGGAAAAAGGGGCTAAAATAGAAGCATCATGAGACTGTGGCCGTGTGCTCACTCACCAGCTGGGCATCTGCAGGAGGCTGTTCCATTGGAGCGTGTCAGGCAGGTGGAGTTGTGTAGGCAGGGATTGTGGAAGGGGTCACAGGGGTCATAAGGCTGGTTGCACAAGGGGCCACTGAAGAAGGGGGGACAGGTGCAGGAGAACTCCCCCGGTACGTCTGACTCCTGACACTGAGCTCCATTTAGACAGGGCCCAGAATCACACTCATTCACATCCTCGGCACAGTCCACACCTGTCCAGCCCGGTGAGCACAAACACCTTGGACACACCAGAGAGGAGATATGGCCACTGTAGAGGTCATTCTGGCATAAATTTACATACATCATATAAATAAATCCTTAAACAAACAAACACTTATTTAGTGGTTTTTCTAGGGGCTAAGCTTGTGGCACTCTCTGGGATTATCATGCTAAAAAAAATGATATAGCAGCAGTATTGTGAAGAGGAGCACATAAATTACAGCATGATTTTGTTTTTTTTAAATCCAAATGACCTACAGGATGCTTTTTTTTTTTTTTACACACAGCTTTACAGTGCATGTATTGGCATTGCTCTCACAACACATCCGGAGACAGTGACACGGTGTGACACTGTGGGAAATTTACAGGTTAATTGCACTACTGGTCAGAGCAGCTTTTAATTCTGGACAGCTGAATGTAGGACACGGGAGGTTAGAGTGCTGAGTGGGGATTAAATGGAAATGTATGCATGCAAGACAGACAGACAGAGAAAGAAAGAGTGAGAGAGAAAGTGAAAGAAACGGGGATAGCGAAACAGAGAGTGTGTGGGAATCTGAAGTATCTGCTCTTAAGGCAGGTGAATATTCCACTTGGTGGCAGTGAGTACCCGAGCACTACAAACCACTCCACCTTGCATTCCTTTCCATCCCCCAACTTTTCGACCTGAAGCAGTTTTACGTCTCCCCAGCGAGAGTGGGGGCATTAGCCGAAGCAGATACACCAGCTTTTTCCTCCAATGAGTCACAGATCCCCTGAAACCTTTTCATGCTGTGAGCCATTGATTGACTCATTTGTTTTACCTGCCATCTGCAATTCATTATCTCCGGTGCCAGTGGAAGGACATATTGCTATCTCTGAACAGCTTCTTTTCCTGCATTTATTAAGTGAGCGATGCACCTTGCGAGGACAGTGCCCTCGAGCCAGCTTGCACACCTACTTGTAGCTGTTGAGAAGGTCTGTGCAGGTGGCGTTGTTTTTGCAGGGCTGTGATAAACATTCATCAATTTCTCGTTGGCAGTGCTCCCCCTCCCAGCCGGAATGGCACACACACTCGTAACTCTGCAGCACACACACACACAAAAAAAGAAATTAGATTAGCGCTGAAATGTAGTGACACTTTACGTCTGCTGTAAACATTATTTTAGATACTTACAGCATTTATGATACAATTCGAAGCAGTTAATTCGTAGTTATGGAGTAGTCAGATTCCATTCCGGCACTTGTTTGTTTACTTATTTATAGTTGTTGCATTTTAGAAAACAAACACTGCAATGCTTAATATACTTGATTAAATCCATCCCAATTTTCTTAAAAAATATGGTAGAATAAAACCTCCTACTCAAAAAAAAAAAAAATCTTTCCAGTGGAAATCTGTTTAAACTGTGAAGAGTCATGCTTGTCTTACATTTTCATATTACTTCTATGCAGATGTATTCCTCCTACCACCCACCCTCTGGACAACATGCAAGCCTGTTTTTTTCCATGCCATTCAAAGTATACGGTACAAGCCTTTATCAAGCATATAATATTACCACCGCATATTCTGCGTGAAGTGGAATTTCCATAGGCACTCAAACGTGTAAAACATGCTAGATTGAGACTTGGCAGGGTTTCTTTTTTTTTTTTTCTCCAAGTGAAAATGCTGTTACTACTTTACATTGAGATTTATATATAGCCAGTAACGCTGCTAATCTCTTCATTTTTTTTCTCTCCTGCTTTTAGAGCAGTATGTGGACAACTTGTCCTTTATTTCATCATTGCAATCTGCATTACGATAATAAATCAAAGCATGGGAGATGAATGGTTTGTTGTCCATTGCTTTCCAAGGTGCCAGCTTAATTTAAATTCCTCTTTGCATACATTATGAAGATAGTCATATGGTCAAGGGTTTTTCAGGAATCCTCATTGCCAACATCCTGTCTAAAGGTCCTGGGTGCTTCTGGTTGAATGCATGCTAATCTTTATTTCATACACTAGAGGGGAGCCGTTAAACTTTGTCTGATATAATTTGTACACTGTAGGCTCTGTGGTCGTGGGGGGAAAAAAATGCCGTCATCTCGTGATAAATTAGATACCTCCAGGAGACTCCAATTCCTTACCCCTGGCAATAGAACATAATCTCATTTTTGCTGCTAAGTCACCTTCAGGGACTGCAATTCTCCAAAATAAGCTAAAGCTCTGTGGGACACAGTGTTCAGAGAGAGGAATAGGTACACTGTAAACAAGACTACGTTAAGGGGGTATCCAAAAACTGGCGCTGTTTGAATAATGAGTTGAGAAAATACAAAAAAACATAGCGGTGAAACAGAGTAAAGAAAAATAATATTGCTTGAAATTTCATTATATTCCTCATATCAGATCCCGCTCTCCTCTTATGCAGTGTCCTTTTGTCTTTGAATGAAGACAGTTTAGTTTATCCCAGAAAATGAAAATTATACTGAAATGTTTTAACCATGCTGTTGTGTCACAACAACTGTGAAACCTTGTCAAACCGTAACTTGTAAACTACTTAATAAAATGGAAAAATAAGCATTTGTCCTTCAGTTATCCTAAAATTGCTGCAATAGCTGTCTTACCAAAGGGGGAAAAAAAAAAACACTGAAAACTGGATGAACACTGGAATGTCATCAATGAAAGCCTGAAGTTAGTTTTTGTAGAAATCAATGTCCATGCCCGCATGCTATTGAGCAGTTGCTATGGAGGAAGGTCAAGGGCACAGGTTGAAATCTTCGCTCTTATTCTTCAATCTGAGTCCTGAAAATCCTAACGCTACTTTTAGGAGAGTTAAGTTTGGTATTGAACCTTGACAGAAATTAATTTGCGGCATTCTATGCTTATTAGAGAGAAGAGAGACAGAAAATGTGAGGAAGGAGAGCAGAGGGATGACATGCAGCAAAAAGGTCTGGCCAGCTGGAAATCGAACTGTGGACTCACCGCTGACGGCGTTTGTGCTCATGTGGTATGCACCCTAACTGCTCCGTTATCGCGCTGCTCTGTGTTTGACATTTCGTTTTAGTGACAAAAAAAAAAAAAGATTTCATGCATAATGCTGTAATTTTGAGGATATTAAGTCTAGCAATAGGTGCTGACTATACAGTCTTTAGTTTTTGGAGAAAAAGAAAAAAATAAACAAAGCCAAAGACTTTATCTATGACACATCTGTTTCACTACTACAATCTGTTAGCAAATAAGCAGCTGTTGGAAAGAGGCCCCTGGTACTCATTGCACAGTTTGTGAGCAGCATGCAGCTCCCAAGGCCTTTTTGCAGCTGCAACAGATCAATGTTATTGGCTTAAAAAACCTTTGAATAACTACAGAAGTAGAGGTGCGCCTAGCAAAAAGAAGGTCTTAAAATGGTCTATGAGTGGCTTTTTTTTTTTTTCACAACACTTCACATTTGACATATGCATTTGTAATTTCACGCCGGTGTCTATGCAAGCTGAGAAGGGCAGATCTTCAATATGCAAAGGGGTTTACACAATGTAAACTCACCTAACAGATGTACAACAATGCAAATAAAGACTTGCCAGCTACTAATGTCTACGTGTTTTATGATCTATGTTTTAATCCTAAAGATAAACCTTTTCGAAGATGTCTAATAGCTAATTCAAAGTATGAGGAATATGTTTTGTTTTGGACGTCTGATTACAAAAATAGCCACTTGAATGGACATTCATTTCATATTTAATGCGTTCATTGCAAACCATGTTGTGTTTCAGTGCACACTTTGGTAGCCTTTTGGTCATTATGTTACATCAAAAGCTCAGCCCACAAGGCATAAATAGCATACTGTAATTGGCATAATTTGTCTATTAGGAAATTCAATCATCTATTAGAAATTAGACATGTTTTTTTCCTGCATTATTTTTTCCCATCTCCTGAATCATCTCCTTATGCTGAATGTTCCATTAAGACCAAAAATGGTTCAACCATCTTTGCCTCCAGTGTTACAAACCTGACCGGACCTGGAGTAGACTCCAGTCATGTAGACGTCATTTATTATTTTCAATAACACACCCCTATTCATGTTATTGGCCACTTGTTCATGTTTACTGCAGCAGAAACGCATTGAAACATTAACTGCTTAACAGCCATCAAAGGTAATATGCAGTAACTTATGTGATTCAGGTCTATCAATATTTTATGAAGAGTTACACACTGTAGTGATTTACACGGCATTGAGCCATTTTAAGCCTTTTAAATGTCATAATATCACTTAGTTATACTGCCAAAGGAAAAAGAATGTGTCTACTTACCAGATGAAGGTCCTTACATACTGAGTTGGTACTGCATAAACTGTTCACACAGTCATCAATGTCTTGCTCACATCTCAGCCCAGCATAACCAGGACTGCAAAGGCAGTAAAAGCCATCTACAACTAAAAGAAAATCAGGAGCAATGTTACAGCATCTTGCATCATGAATTAATTCACTCAACTCTCAGTGGGCTCTAACATCTCTACACAGGTAAGGACTGATTATGAACATGAAGCACAATCACCACTGTGATTCCATTTTTCAAATGGATATGACCATTAAATACAGCCCCATATGCCGTATCAGTAAAACCCGTTGTCGCCAAATCTACGTGGCAGGTCACCTCCTTGTGCATTAGTCTGACAGGGCTTGACACGCTAACCGTCTTTAAATGAACCTGTCTGCGATGGCCATTCAGTCCTTTTCTCTCCTACTACTTTCCTTGTCTCCCATCTGGACTTATCCCCTTCTTTTTCAATGATAGCCTGCCAGCCTTGTCACTCGTTACCACTCTCTCAACATGCTTGCAACACATTCAATGAGGGAAAGAAAAATGTACAATAGTGGCAGAGAGCCCATTTCCAGTGGTTATTCTTTATTCAGACGCTACGAATCTGCCAATCTCTCCCATCAGAAATTCGAATCTCCCATGTCTAATAATCCATTCCTTCCTCTCTTTAATTATTAATGATGTTAAAGAGGGATGCATCATTCTGTTTCTCCAACACAACACTGGTACAGGCAGCCAGTGACAGAGGTAATTGCAGTTCTTATAGGAGTGAATTTATTACTTCCCCAGTCAGGGTCCCAGGATTCTTCATTATCCCAAAGATTTACCACGTAATCTATGCTGTCACTCTGTCTTGGTGCGTGTAGATGCTATTACTCTCATTAAATGCTTTAGGTCCTGGGTGGCAGCAGCATTACTCATCTCAGCCACTGTGGCTATGCAGTGCTGTCCCTGGTGGCTCCCCCGGCTGCTGCTGAGCACCGGCCAATAGGTCCTGGAGGCCTGCCTCACTAACCTAAGGTGAACTGGCTATGCTCAAGATTAGTCAAGACAGCTGGTCGAGTTTTACTGTAGTAATGCGAGGGACCGATAGTGATCCACTGCCATCGACGGTTTGTTGCAGCATAACCTAGTAGAAACAACCCTGGCAGGATGTCAGAAATCCCATGAAGGTTGAAGAGTACAAACATTATGCTGCTGAGAGAAACTGCTCTTTCTGCAAGACTGGTACACAGCAATTGTATGTATTCTATAACAAAACACATCATACACATTTATAGTCATTGATCAGTGTGTGATAAAGACACCTTAACTGTTTTTATTACGCATAGTTAATTATTTTCATTACTTTTGATCAATGAGTTCTTTAAACTTATTCAAGCTAGCGATGGATCCATAGGGGTAAAAGCAGATTAATCATACACATTTTGTCATTCACCATCCATTACTCAAATTATAACGCAGCATTGATGCTTAATTGATTTCCTTTGACAGACACGTTAAGGAGCTAATCAAGTGTATGCCAGCCAGCAGCGTCCAAGATCCTCATATCAGATGGATGACTCTACTCTCATAAAACCCATATTAACTGCAATGGTGACCCTGTTGCAAACTGCCTGTCAGACTGTAAGTCAGCGAGACAAAATTAGAAATATTGGCTCGGGCGTTTGAATGCCAGTGTGGAGGTTTTTCCATCTTGATGCCTGTTCTTAAGAATGCTGGCGAGCGAGGCCCGTTTCTTACCATCATAGCAGAAGCCGTGAAAACAGGGGCTGGAGCTGCACTCATCCACATTGATTTCACAGCGGGGGCCCGTGAAGCCCCGGCGACAGTGACAGCGGAAACCCAAAGGAAAATGGTCCTGATCCAACTCTTCCACGCACACTGCGCCATTCTCGCAAGGATTACTGGCTTCGCAGGGTAAGAACTCACAATTATGACCTGGAGCGAGGCAGAGAAACACACGTAGAAAACACCTTCCAGGAAACAAGAATCTCTGCAGAAATACAATAGAACTGTAGGCCTGAGGATATTAAATATTAAACCCATATTGTATATTCCCTTGAACCTGTCCTTGCAGCAGATTGCATGCTGTGTCAAACTTACTCATTGGACAGAGAGACAAACAAATCAACAGAAAGACAGATGGGATATCTCAAAAGTGAATCAGTGGGAGCGGATGCATGTCTTCATTAAAAATCACTGCATTCTGATTTCTTGCAAATCTTTCCCCGTTCTCCGTACGGCACTTTCCTCTTTAAGTCTATGAATGAACAAAGTGAGTAAGATCCAAAAAAAATAAATAAATATTCGCAATCACATATTATCCTCACGTATATTAAACACTCCATTTCACTGGCTGAACATTTAAAATGTAATTACAGTACCTACAATATAATAAATAATAAAAACACACTTTCTGCTTGTTCAAAAACAATTACCAAATGAATAGTCTCAGTACATGCAATCATGCACCATGCTGATTAAAACTACAGATAAAAGCACACCTGTGGCTGCCAGGCACTCAGTTCCATTACTAATGTGCAATTGAATATTATGGTTTGTGCTACTTTTTGTGTCACTTAACCATCACTTGTTTCAGAAAAGTGCCAGAACTATCCAGACAAATTAAAGTGCCAAACATCATTACAGGCGGGTCATGCATGAAGCAACCATCTGCTAAAGAGTGAACAGAAGAAAAACATGAAGAAAAAGAAAGAAATCATGCACACACAAATGATCATAATGAAGTGAAGAACATGCAAAACTAGACATAACACAGAGGTTATGTGTCCTACCTCTGATAATTTCTGCAAAACGGTCACACGGAAAACACAAGGAGCAAAAAATGTTGTTGAAATCTGCTGTGTATTTGTATGAAAAACTGCTGAATCCAATTGGTTTGCTTTGATCTGACTTTAAGTGAGTCACAGTTGGGCTTTCGGCTGAGCCAGCAGAAGTCTCAGCTGGTTGACCTACAAGTAATTAAAAGATCTGACAAGTTCAGAAAGTTTAGTTCTGACTACATCACCTCATTACCTCAAAATTTGGTAGAGATATTGAATTCTGATGTAAAATATCAGCTTGCCATTAACACAGTGCACTGTAAACAATAGTACAGTTTATCATTGATACGTTCTGCTTCTTCGTGACAAAGCAATAGTTACTTTCCTTGAGAAAGACGTTGCTGTCAATAACTTAATGATTTCAAAGTAGTCAGCTGGTCTTTGTATAAGTGGGTAATATTAAAGCTGCATGAAGTAATTAATTGATTAAAGGGAAAAAAAACCAAACAAACATTGAATCAGCTTAAAGCCTCAGCTACAAAGTTAGTTGTGCAGATCAGGTATGGCAAATATCACGCACAGAAATCTTTGCTTTATGGCTTTAAAGATCCCAAATAGGTAAAATACAGCAGACTGTTCACTCATTACTGGTACTCTGAGGCAGATGCTCTCAGAGTTTACTTCAGTAGATGGTTTTATGTATAGCGCCTTATATTCTTTGGCAGCACAAGAGCTACCGCATCATGAAGTGGCCACTACAACACCTTACAGAAGTAAAAATGGTGTTAGATGGGTAATCAGCTGTGCCTCATTTCTGCCATACTTCTATTATCCTTTGAATTACAGCTGAAGACTTCCATTTTCATTTTCATCAGAGCTCTGAATTCTTCCTCCTTACACTGTCAGTGTGTCTTTGAAGTACTTCTCCGTAAATTTTGTCCGCCTTTTTTCAGGAGTCATTTCCTTTCTGACCACTCTGCTGTAAAGCCTGGATTTGTAAAGTGCTGCCCTGACTGTTGTCCTTCCAGGAAGATCTCACAGCCAATGAGCTCATTAGATCTGTCAGAAAGGTCCTTGGGGTTTGACCAAGGTCCTTCTTGACTGGTTGCTCGGTTTGTTAGGATGAGCGTGTCTAGGAAAAGGCTAGATGAAGAATGCTTTTTATTTCGCATTTATTATTGATTTACGGTTTTGTGTTCCTGTGAAATCCCACCACGAGAATTTTTATCTCCCAACTGTTCTTTAAGCTTCATTGGAGAGGCTCTTCTCCAACATGCACAGTCAACCACGAAGCTCCAAAAAAAATGACAACTTGTGTGGGTGTAAATCATATCTATAAAACAATAAAAAAGAATTATATCTATGTAGGTTTCTTATTATAATTGCTATATCTTTAATTATTTGGTTATGTGCAGAACAGTAGAATTGTAAGTCACTTTACCGTATAAATATACGACAACTGATTATATTCTACTTTTCAACAGTAATTCTTATTTTATTAAACCTGGAAAACCAAACTTGTAAATTAGTTTTTCATATATCCATAATAATATAATATAAAAACACTTAGAGTAAAAAATAATTTACCACTGATTATACAAGGTGTACTGTAAACTTATCATAAATTAATGTATTTGGAGACAAATACAATATAAAGCTAGAATATTGGAATTTTACTTTCACAAGTGATGCTATGATTAAACGTGAGTATGAAAACGATATTCACTATTCGGATACAAACACCGATAATTCCTTCATTATGGTCTTAAATTGTGGAAATAAAAAAACTCAACTCACACATCAGCATCGTCTACCTATTGATGTACACCGATAATGCCAAACACTGACAGACCGAGCGATTACAAGTCGTCTCTGGTGTGGCAGAAGCACCGGCACCAGTTTACATCTCGCTAATTACTCAAACTTTCCTTATTCAACTGCAGGTAGCAAATGAAGATGTACTAATTTTGTTGAGACATGTGAAGCGAGTTCAGACAGGTGAAAATAATAGTATGTGAAGTTAATTAACTTTGCTTTTTGTCCCCATTCCCTCAGTGCTCATTACCTTTAAACGGAGCCACACACTGGCAGAAGTAATTACCAGGCTGGTCAATGCAAGTGGCTCCATTCTTGCAGGGAGATGAAGCACACTCATCAATGTCAACCTCACATTTTGTACCTTTGACAGAAAAGAACACAAATTGATAAATATGTTATACGGAAGGGTGACTGACATAAATCTTTGGCAATTAAACCACAATTTTAATCACAGAACACATCACTTGATGGGCTGTGAGTTGAGTCAGGACAGAAGCCGGGCTGCTCCGTTCCATCGGCTATGATGCAGTTCAGGCTTGTTACAATCACTTTAGATTAATCTTTCATCTGAGCATAAACAGAAGTTGAATGTCTTGGATAAACAACATGAACCTGAAATAATTAGGGGTTTTTGCAAATGAGTTTTTTTTTTTCTGAAGATGCAGGCCTTATAATACCACTCAGACAGAGAACTGAAAAGCTCATGATCGCACACTGAAGTGCTGAATACGGCTGTGATACCTGAGAGGGTTCCCTGTGGTGCTGCAACAAAATACAAGGAACAGCAAAGAACATCCTCAATCTATTTCATATAAATTTTCTAAACACTCAAAAGAAAACATACTTAAAAAAAAACTCATTATCTTTTAGCATTGAAAAATAGATTTGAGAAAACCAGCTCCTTTGTGATCATAAGATTCAGCCCTGCACCCTCCCCTATTGTTGGTAATGCACTGTGAATCCTGCTCTGTGGGAACTATTAACGATTGTTAGGAAACTGTTCAAAAAGCCATTACTGTGTTTGACTTTCAAGAGTGGAAATGCCTGATCTTTGGTTTAATCTAGAGTCGTCTTTGTGCTGTAAACAGTGGGCATCACTGCACCGAACACAGACCAAAAAAAATTATCCGTCAAGACTTCAAAACATGTGCAAGTGTTAGTCTACTTAGGTGATTGCTCCTGACTTCACTTTGTTGCAACAGCAATACATAATTCATGAATAAAGATGTTGTTGTCGGGATAGGCTGTTTTAATTGGGGACATACAAAGAGCATGAGAAAAGCAATCGTTTTTCTAAATGTAAGTCAGCATATGTAGGTAGCACTGAGGCACTACTGCTGCTCATTTGTAAACGGTGTTATGACGGCCTCCTAAACTAAAACTATATCTACATGCTAGCATTTAGGAGTTTGCATGTTCTCCCCGTGCAGCGTGGGTTCTCTTCGGGTTCTCCGGCTTCCTCCCACACAGTCCAAAAACATGTTGAGGTTAATTGGTGATCCTAAATTGTCTGTCGGTGTGAATGTGAGTGTGCTTGGTTGTCTGACTGTAAGTGTAGCCCTGTGATAGACTGGTGACCTGTCCAGGGTGTCCCCTGCCTTCACCCTAAGTTGGCTGGGATAGGCTCCAGCCCTCCTGTGACCCTGGTGAGGATTAAGCGGTTTATAGATAATGGATGGATGGATGTTGGCATTTAGCTTGAAGCGCAATCCTGCTAAAATAAAACCTCACAGAACCACTAGCGAGAGTGTACACCTTTGGTCTTGTTAAAAACATGCTTTTATGTTTAAATGGATTGTGCAGAATGTAAATACAACCTGTGTTGTATAATGTAGTCATTACACCAGTTTAATATCTGTTCAACCACAGAGACATGGTGATGCTTTGATGCTACCATGCTTTGATTTGTATTAGAATATCCATCCATCCATCCATTATCTATACTTGTCTTAATCCTCACTAGGGTCGTGGGGGGCTGGAGTCTATCCCAGCTGACTGAGGGTGAAGGCAGGGGACACCCTGGACAGGTCGCCAGTCTATCAAAGGGCTACACTTGGAGACAGACAACCAAGCACACTCTGTATTAGAATACAAGACACAAAATAAGTACTGGATAATTCCATATATTTATGTAAGATGCTATTAACACGGGTTTGTATTGGTAGAAGCTACATCCACGCCATGCATTTCGTTCTGGTGAAAACAAACACCTAAATTACAAATATTTACATTAAGTGCATTCACTAACCTGTAAAACCAGGCATGCAGACGCATCCATAGCCGTGAACAAGATCCACACACGTGGCGTTGTGCAGGCAGGGGGACGACACGCACTCGTTTACGTTGACTTCACAGTAGTCGCCTGTAATAACATGGGATTTAAGAGAAGCAGCGGTTTCAAGTGTCAAGTAAGTGCCGTGTTACAGATAAGGTACATGTGATTTGTCAGAACTGTATGACTTATGCAGAGTTTTCCCATTTTCTGTCAACTTAGTAAAACATGTTGTATTGGGATTAAAGCCTGTACATGGAGAAATCTGATGACTGGTGACGGGGGGGAAAATCCTTGGTTGTAGTCTATTCAAACACAATTCCATGCACATCTTGCACCACAGATGTAAAAAAGAAAAAAAAAACATTTGATTACTGTTATGCAAGCAAAATTAACTTGACACCAGCATATTTTTTGTAAATATTCACCAGCTTCAAATCCAGATGTCAAAGTTTTAACAGAAAAACAACTTCCTGGTCCTCTATAAAACACACATGCATAATTCATTTATATTCACCTAAATTGTAAATGACATTAAGAATAGTTCATGTAATACAGAACATAGATTATTCTCCTGGTTTTCCCTCCTTTCTCTGAAAGCACAAAGCAGATCAGCAGCACACAAACAAAGCAGCCACGAGATGTTTCTTTTCTTTTTTTTTTGCACTATCACGGTTTCGCACATTTACAGTCTCTGTAAGCTTTAGAGGAGGCTGTTACATGGTGTGAAATGCCAAAGTGATAATGGGTCTTTGAATTACAACAACATTCTGTGTAATTACAGTGTACTGTTTGTGTTGCTCTTCTAACACCAGAAACGACGGAGCTTGTTCTATAACCTCGTGCGGTTGTGGCCTGAAGGTTTGTGGGAGGTAAGTGTTGACACGCCGGTGTCCTCGTGGTGTTCGTACTGATGGTCAGCGTGGCCAAAAATAAGCCGATCTATCCGCAAAAACACTCTCCGAGATTTCTCCGATTCCACTGATGAAATAGAGCGGTTTCTGAACAGCGAACACAGCCATTAAGAATATGTTTAATTATGCATATACACTATTAGAAATATCTCCAGAAACCCCAGCATGGAGAGGGGAGAGACTTCCTCCTCATCATATTATTCCACCCTCGAACCTTTAGATGCAGCGTATCCCTCTGCCTCACGGTTCATCACTGGAGATATGGAATATGGAACACACCTACTATATCATAAAAGTGGCTTGCCTGCCCTGTCAGTGAGGAAGGAACAGCGTTTGTTTTTATTTATTTATAAAGATATTTTACAAAAGCTCCCCACCCATCCTTCAGCCCTGCTCTCTCGGATTCTTAGCAGACATCACATCACTCCTTCACAGACACGGCTCACCTCGCACGTGCTAAAAATTCATACGGAGTTGGAAAGATCTGCTTTTTTGTTGTTTCCTGGTGCTTCACATGCTTTGACTAACAAAACTTTAAGTTGACCTCATTAATAGCGCTGAGACAATTCCAGTGTTAATTGCTGATTTTATTGACTGTAATTGCTATTGCTTTGAAACAAAACGGTTACTTTTATTGTTCTTTTTTTGCTTTGTTTTGTCTCATTCACTGCAAGGCATGTATCTGAGCTGTAGTTGAAATAAAGCACCGTTTCAAATTAACCTCATTTATCTTTTTGTTTTGGTGAAGCCAGTATATGTTTGTAGATTCTATCAACTTGAAATTACATTTTGTCCCTTTGAACTGGTATTCTAACTTCAGCAAAAGCGCCAAAATTAATTTTATTGCTCCTTTAGCATTGGAGTCTGACATCATGAAGTTCTAGTTTCTTTCAGTTTCTGCTGTGACTTAATTAATGTTGTAGTCAAGTCAGATTTCAGAGTAAAGACAAGAAAAGACTCGTAAGTCTAAAGACAAAGTCATGTTTTGCATTTGGATAAAGCAAATACGTAAGTTGGAGAAATTGGAACCTTCAAGTTCCCTTTGCTAAAAATGAAGCTGTTGTAATGTAGTTTATCTCCTTGAGAAGAATAAACTAATTTAAGTACATTTAACTTAAACAACTGGCATTAATATTACTTACACTACTACTTCTTATTACTTATTTTGGATAAACTTGGGTGTTACCAACTGAAGCAATTCATTTACGTTGGTCCAACAATTCAGTTTCTTCAGTGTTGTTATTGTTCATTCCTACACTTTTCAGCATCGATAAATTTTGTCTCTACCTGATATAAAGTATTATTTACTTAATGCAATCTAATTTTAAGTGTGTCTGCATCTATTGTATAACTGTTGTTGTACCTCAATGTGTTGTTTGAGGTTTTAAATGAATGAAATTAGTTGTATTGAATGAACTTTTCTTCCAAAGGCAACAAGATTGAAGCATGCAATTTAGATCTGTTTAGACGGCAAGAAAATAGGTCATTGACTGTTTAATTCATTACTATTACATCTGAGATGAGTGTATGTTTGGAAGAAGAGAATTTGTGATTATTTTGGTCAAACCACTATCTTTTCTTGAACAGATTTTTCTTTCTATTCCTTAGATTGCTATGATATTAACTGGTGAACTAGTGTTCCCCAGAGAATAACTCTTTTCAGTTGTGTATTTTGTACAATTCACAAATTGTCGACCGGATTCAAGTTCAGGCAAATAAGTCAATGTTGCCTAAAAGGTACTGAGATTAAATGTGCGGAGAGAAATGCCGGTAGATCTTATGAGTTTGTGAGACCCATATTTATAACTTCCACTTGCACAGAGGGGTAACTTAATTGCTAAGACATTTCATTGAAATACTGAAGCCTCCA
This sequence comes from Stegastes partitus, assembly GCF_000690725.1. NCBI lineage: Eukaryota > Metazoa > Chordata > Actinopteri > Pomacentridae > Stegastes > Stegastes partitus. Next base: position 573,142 of record NW_007577862.1, on the reverse strand, counting down.
CAGGGATAAACACTGCTCTGGCCCTACCCTGAGGATGGAAATGATTTTTTTTTTTAATACCTACTTCTGATAAGGATAGTTAAAGTGAACCAATAGCTACAGTTTTGCTCATTTCACTTAACACTTCTGTATTCATAGATTCACCTTTAGGCTGCTGGAATTCAATAGAATTCGTAAATGTCATAAAAGAAATGTGGGTTATGAATGACACATGACTGAAACATATACATGCTGTTCCACATTTTCAATTTATTTTGACTTTTTGTTCAGAATTTAAACTATATACAGAGGACACACTACGTCTGTGTTTAATCTCACATCCTGCTAGATTAAACACATCAACCGCCACGAGCAGAAATAGCCATTTTCCATGTCAAATAAAAAATATTGTCCTGGTGGAATTTCTGTGGCTTCTCTGCTGCTGTTTCTCAGTAAGAAGATTTCCACTATTGTGACGCATCAAGGTTGAATGGAATGTAATCAAAAAATGTTTGCTGCCATAAATCCTGAAGAAAAAAAAAAAGGCGCAGAGCAACAGCAAGTGGAAAGCAAACCTTTCCATTACTACAGTTCTGCATTAGTTGTAGTTTTAAAGAAACATGGCGCATAAGCTACGGCTATAAAACATTAAGCACACTGAGTGAAACTTGTCAGATCCAGCCTCAAGCCTGTAAAGGTTTATGCACTTTAATATCATTTCCACAGTTCAGCTGGGGGCAGAGAGCTCTTGACTCTTTGATTTTCTAGAAATCTGATCACAGCCAACCATGCTTCCCCCCGCCACCAAAAAAAATCAAACTGCTTAATGAATGCTCGAGCAGGTACCTTTACATGATTTAAACATATACAGAAAGAAGGTTGAAGCTAAATGTTCTATATAACATCTTGCAATAATGTTTATGCTGCATTAGTAAGATATTCCATGTGACAGTATGTGGTTTATACTTTAAGAGCTGCGGTTTGATTGGCATGGAAATACTAAGTGATCTGAGCCAAACAGACTGCAAACAGGCATCACAAGTGAGCCCATGCAGGCTTTTAGATCCAAAGTACAAAAAGCCTGTATGGACACATACTGTTAAGGCACAACTGGAACTCTTAGAAAACAAGTCTTTATTACTGCATTAAGGTCAAACTACCTGACATAAGGATGTTTCAAGTACTATGAAAACCAAATGCATCATTTGTAGCTGCTTTTATGTGGTTTATCTGAGGGTTATTTAGTAATATTACATATACAGTTCCTGACAAATGCATTAAATCACCAACCAATGTAAGGTTTACGCCACAGCTGCCCTAAATTAACAGCATCGGTAATTGCCAAAATCATTTTCTATGTTTCTGTAATGGATATTATACCAGTATGTAGAAGCTCTTTAACCAAATATTTTCAATGCTAAAATATAAATATTATTGTTATCCATGAATTTTTAAATTTACTGTTTTACCAAAAAAAATGGAAAAAGAAAATAGTAAAGCACATGATTACTTCTTGATTAAGATGTTAAATTATAGTTATTTACTTGCATTCCTAAACAGAAAACATAGTTTTAGTGGTCAAATGTTGTGCTTGATTCATTTGTGACTTCTCAGAGAAGCCCAGTGGCACAGATTTGGGTATAAAAAGGTGAATTCAGTTTGAAATATTTCATTCCTGTTCAAAATGGTAAACCGTAGAGAGCTGAGTGCGAATTAAAGCACTTCATGATGCTGGTTGGGTTATATATACTGTATGTACAGTGCTTAACAAATTAGACAGGTGGTCCAATACATTTGTTAAGCACTGCATACATCAACACACACACATGTATTTTTAATTAATACAAAGCTGATTCACTCACACACTTTCAAAGTATTATTTACAATCGCCACATTCAAATTTGAGCATTCACGGTAAGAAGCACACAAAATACCTGTGATCCCGAGAGGACACTGGCAGCTGAATGAGTCGAGCTCATCTATGCAGGAGCCTCCATTTCGACAAGGCTGGCTGAGACATTCATTCACTTCAATCTCACACTTATTTCCTACGAAAAGTATGAAAGGAGCACAACATGTTGACAAATTGCCTCTGTGAATAAAATCCCCACTTTAACTCACAAAGAATAACTTCAAGATAGCTTTCACTTACCAATAAATCCAGGTGCACAGAAGCAATTGTAGCCATTCAGAGCGTCTTTACAAATACTCAGGACTCCACACGGCTCTCCTTCACAGTCATCAATGTTTATCTCGCAGAACTGGCCCGTTAAACCTTCGGAGAGAGGACAAGATGTTCCACGGAATTTCTCCATTTCAGATAGCATTCCTTTAAAGTTGTCCCCTTGAGATATTTTATGAGACTGCTTAAGAAGAATCTCTAGCAATGATCATATGTTTACTGCTTAATAACTGCAGCGAGCAAGTAACAAAATCTACACTTTCTTGTTGTATTATTAATGAAAAACAACTATTTAAATGGAGCCTTAAAACTTAGGGAGCCATAGAAGAGCCATCAGGTAAACACTTAAGTATTCAGATATTAAACCCAATATTTAAATAATTAAAGTAATGACTGAAGTAAGTAAAGGAGTTTTTGGATCACTAGAAGTTCTACGAAGTTTTTGAGAATGCTGCTGTTTGTGTCCAGGGTGGCATGGGTGCACATACAAGCATGTGATGCATGTTTCTACATGCTCCCTTCTGCATGTGCACTGTTCCATCGAGGTCAAAACTGGATGTTTCAACGAGATAATGCCTCTTACCACACATCCAGGGCCAGCAGAACTTGGCTGCAGGAGCACAGTATCCAGGTCTTAGAGTGGTCATTAATTTGATGATGTGATGGTTTATTTATTTTTTTGTTCAGTTTTGAACACATTCTCTGCTATTTGTTGACTTTGATACCAGCAATGTTGAGAACTGACATACTGAAACTGTGAAGAATTTAGTTTTGTTAGTTTTTCTTGTAAACAATAAAGTGTTTTGTCTGTCTAATGCAGCCACACCATTTGAAGCACGAAAAAGATTTTTCTACCAATATTTCATGATAATATTTGACACTTTTGACAATTTTAAGGGAGTCTGAAAACTTTTTTTTCCCACTACTCTAGAAGTGTGTCATGCACAGACTAATGTGTGGTTGGAGGCTTGTTACAAACTGGTCCACTGTGCATTTCAACTGATCTATTGGTTTGATCTTCTAATAAGAACAGTCCACTTCATAGTGACCATGACAGCCACTTAACACTCATTACAGTACACACTAGGTGCATGCCATTTGATATGAAAATGTATTAGAAATATGGTTCTTGCGCATCTTTCACTAAAATGTTGCTCAAGCAGATGCTTCTAAGCCCGAGGTCAAAATACAATAGGTGGCTGGAACACACTGCTTAACTCATAGTTTTTTATTGTGCAAACAGACTGTTCACTTCAACACCGCTGCGTCTTAATCAGAGTCAAAGTGGACTGAATTTGTCATGTTTCCTCGAAGTTGTCAAATCTGACAGGTATTTATAGCTGTACTTTCGCACCTTGTAACTTTGAGAGTGGTCTGTTTTGTCTTTGGCATCATGTTAGCCCTCTAACGTAATAAATTACTCGACTTGTCATGTTTCCTTTAGGTTGTCTCCTTTGACAGATTTTTGTTCTGACTCTTTTTCTTTGTACTTCTACTTCTCAAGAGAGGCCTGTGTTTCTGTGTTTTCTGGGATTGGGGAGTGTGGACACTGATAATGGAAACTTCAACCTTTGGATTTGAAGCCCTGTTCAATCAATTATCCGTTAAAAACTGTACAGCAAAATTAGGTTAGATATATATGTTGCCTCATGGCTTTGTCCAATTTTTACTCTGACAAAGAGACGTTAGCATATTTGCTCATTAAAAGGCTATGAATGTGCTCAAGCCTACTTCTCAACCCTGGAAATGTTTTATGAAATATTTCTTATAATCATAACCCAAAATTAGAAAGGTATATTAATAAAGTGAGAATCTTATTACACTATATTTCAAGAGGCACACTACTTAGCAATGCAATTAGGCAGTTATTGCTAAGAAAAAAAAAGTCTTTTATACAACTTATTCATGGGCACTAGTGGTAGTTACTGCAAATAGCTGTACTTACATGTGAATTATTACACATTGTCCCATAATATGTAATTATGTTTTTTCCTTTTTTAAAGGTTACGATGTATCTGTCAGCTTGAGAGTATTAGGTAATAACTGTCATTTCAGAGTGAGAGATTCGACTCCCACGGAAAAGAAAACTGAGAAAACGAAAGCATCCAACCGGAAGTGCCGCTGCTGATGATTCATTCATGGAAACGTCTCCATTTGAAACAAGCCCCTGCTGGGCGCTGAACCCACCTGCTAAACAATCACACTCGAAGCCTCCTGGTATATCCACACACAGCGAGCCGTGCTGACACAGGCCTTCGACGCAGCGGTTTATAGGTGTTTCGCAGTGCAGCCCAGTGTAGCCGTGTTGACACACACATCTATAAGTATTTTCCAGCTCCACGCAGAGGACAGACCCCTCAGGGTTGCAAGGATTTGACACACATTGGCTCTCAGACGAGGAGCAGTCTTTGCCATGGTATCCTGTAAGAGGTGGGATCAAAGGAGTGACTGATGCGTTGCGCCGCGTACAGTATCTTTACGCATTCTCACATCTGGCAAAAATCACAGATTGTGATTTCACGTAGTGCTCTCGTTGCCAGAGTTTTTGGTCCCCGCTGATTTACATAATTCACCCAGCCTCAACACAAAACACTAACACCAAGGAAGGATTTCAGCAACGGTACACAACCTACAGCACAAAGAAAAAAGAAAAAGCAACGCCGTAGAGTGTGGCATTGTAAGTAATTTACGGATTTGCACATGTGCTTTCTAATGGCATTCACTTAGAGGTGAAAGCTGTGTTGCTGATTCCACAGTAATCAACAGCACTAATATGTTTTCACATGCACACGGCTGAATTTACAAAAGGGATTGATGTACAATTAAGCAAGAAGAGCACATGGCTCTGTGTGATTATAATGATTATCTGGCTTAGAATTACTTTTACTGAACACACTGATGCCTTTCTAGATGAATGACTGCAGCATTGAATAAAGAGCAAACGCTAAGCTTGATCCATATATCAACACAAAGATTAAGGTTAACAAATTCGCACAAATCCATTGTAGAAAAATGTTTGTTTAATACCTGGAGGGCAAATACACTGTATTTCCCCGGTTAAGGTGTGCGAGCAGGTTCCTCCGTTTTTGCAGAGCTCCACATCTGATGCGCATGCAGAGTCGGATACGGAGCAATTCTTCCCTGAGAAGTAAATGATGAGGTTGTTAATTCATGTTCATGAAGTCGAACACAAAGCAAGAGAAAAGACCGCTTCGCTGACATAACCACATGTCCCAGCGGCGTGTCATACAAATGATTCTGACTGCAGAGAGGAGCAGCCATTAGCTTGACATGAAGTGCTGTGATATGAAGTGTGCATGTGTTAAGTAATGGAGAAGAAGTAGGTGCGACACTGCAGTAGAACTGTCATGTCCATCAGAGTTTCTTTTCACAGATAAAGGCCATTTAGTGTCAAAGTACTACAAATGTGTTTGGATTTTCTTTGCTACTACAGCTTAACATACATACATGATGGTGACAATGAAGGTATAACACTCAAGTCTTTGGGTATGTGGAGTGAGGATGTGGAACAGATTGGAGGTGGAGCTCAAGCAATGTCCAAGCACGACCAGGTTTAAAAAGCTGTATAAAAATCTGGTTTTCACGTGGGGAGGAAGAGGGGCTTTGACACGGGTATATCATTATTTAGTATTTCTTTGTTTAGCTTATTTAAGTTCTATTCTGTTTGTAAATATGTACATAAATAACTAACAAGAGGGACTTATATGACTACAAAAATAATACCACCTGTAAAACAAAATAAATGTTTCTTTGCTTAGTAAAAGATAGTAAAAGACATGCCACCCCTGCACCCCTTCATGCACCCTCCGCCCCGCTAAGGCCAACCTCTTGATCATTCCCAGGACCAAGCACCGAGCCTGGGAGGACAGGGCCTTTTCTGTCGCCACCCTCACCCACATATTCGTGACACCACAGACCCAGTAATATTCAAATGTAAATTAAAAAATTCCCCTGTTCCGCTATGCTTTTCCCACCTAGGCCTTTGTCTTGATATTTAGTGTTGTTTTTATCTGCTTGCTGTATTTCTATGTTGACTACTTTTGTATTAGTTGGTTATTGTTTATTGCTTTTATCCTGTAAAGCGTCTTTGAGTTCTTGGAAAGTGCTATACAAATAAAATGAATTATTATTATCATTATTATTATTTTCTCTTGAGATTTTTAACCCATATCCGATCTTTGGATGCATACTTTATTATCTTTATTCAGTGCCTACAGAAGCAGAAACACTGACACCTCTACCCTCAGTGAGCTGCTGTCATTCTGCAACTGGTGAATGAGCTCTTACATTACGCATGAAGACACTTTGATGGTTATCATTGCTTAAGGGTCATCTGTCTACGCTACATTCATTAAAGACTGCTATGAAAATAATAACAAAAATAACTCACCGGCAAAGCCCGAAGGACAGATGCACTCATAGTCTGCAACCAGGTCAATACATGTGGAATTATTGGCACAGTATCCATGGACGCATTCATCATAGTTGATTTCACAGCTCAACCCACCAAACCCTGGTATGAAGACAAAAAAAAAAAAAGAAAAGCATCTCATCAGAGATGGTGTATGAATGTCAGTAAACACCAGACGTGAAAAGATACAAATTAGGATCAAATTACACCCCAAAGCAATTTATTGCTGTTGTGAAATTTTACAAGCGAGCTCATCACAGCTACAGCAACACATGGTGGAGACTAGACTGCACCTCAGCCTGCATTTGAGGAAACAAGATGTATTTTTTATACCGTGAGCCTACCTGATTATTATATTTTATTTTTTTCCATGGTGATTAATTCTAAGTTATATCAGCACATTTGATATTTTAGAAATAAAAGGTTAAAGTCATCAAGTAAAAGTGAGTGCTGCCAATTTCTGACATTTTAGTCCCCCATAAATATATTCCACTGCATGGTCACGCTACAAAATGACTATCATTAGCACTGTCACATACTGCAGCTACAGGAGGCCCATGACTAATGCTTGGCTATCAGCACCATCGGTGCAGGTCAAATTCTCATCATTTCTCAAACTGACCATGGAACCAATTTCCACCTCTCTCCAAGTCATAAAATTTGACAATTATCCTGACTTCATTAAAAATGCATAACAGGCTTCACCCGCAATCAAGGTTTAATCAGAAGTATGTCTCACAGGTAAGATGTCAACTGGACCAAGAAATTATTGAAAAAATAGCTGCGATTTATTCCTTCTTGCACTAGTGATGCAAATGACAATTTCTGATGGAACGGTTTTATGTGATCTGACAAATCCGAGCAAATATTTGTTAACCGTTTGAGTCCTGAAGCCCCGTGAGAAAATGTGTCAATGAAAAGCATCACGAGCAAAGAGAACAATCAGCATCATATGACAGAAAAACGGCTTTTGTCGAGTGTATGCAGTTTTAATTCCAAGCAAGCAAGTTAATTAATTGGTTCCTGCTTTTTAGCTCAGATTGTGCTAATCGGCCAGATCACCTGTTGTGTTTGATTAGGATATAATTCAGTTCATTATTTACACTGCTTGACTGTACAGAAATCACGTTTTTCTTTTTCTAACAATATATCTGTACTAAATACTCTACATTATTGCACTTCTAGTTAGATGCTAACTGCATTTTGTTGCTTTGTCCTTGTACATGTGTAGTGACAATAAAGTTTAATCTAATCTAATCTAAATACATGATGTTGACCACAAATCCCGCCCAGTTGTTCTAAAATCAAGTCCTTGTACATTCTAAAGAAGATAGACAGATTTAACCCTAACAGAGTCTAGACATAAGACATTGTCTGTACTGAACATTGTGTAAAAATTATTGTCTTCATTTGAGAGCAATGGCCTAATAAAAAAAAACTGAACGTAATTTTTTTTATTATTATCATTATTCTTTCTATTATTCTGGAATACTGAAAAGATTTTTTTTAGCAGAGGAAAGTATTCTGGGGAATGTTTCTATTCATTTTATGCATTAATAAGTTCTTGAGTGGAGAGTTTTGGAGAAATTGGGTTAGAGTAGTTAATTGTTGAAATGAATAAAAACCAATCTCCAGTTTCTTAGGCTACATATTTTCCTTTTTGATTCCAAAAAGAAACCATGATGGATCTATTGTAGATTGTAAAACTACGTCGAATCAGTTCATGGATATGAACAGACACTGATGTACTCAAAATCTGAAAATAAACTAGATGCTGATAAGTGTGCAGAATTCATATTGTCTATAATGGATTTCCATCTTTAGTTGCTGTGGGTGGAATGACTGATCGGGGTTTATTTCTGGAAGGGAAGAGTAAAGGTTGTGGCTTAATTCATTTTCTGACAAGGTTTTTGCACGTAAGGTGGTGAACTAAAACGACAAATAAAAGGCCTTGCTTGGTTATTTGACTAGTTGCTGCGGCGGATACATAACTCAGTGTCTTTTCATCTGCATCTATCCACAGAACTAAGGAAAAGACCTCCAGACGGCAGAATGGAAAAAGAATGAGCGTTTAAGTGTTTCTGGATAGCTTTTTCATTTAAGCCAGGGTTATAACTTCAGGGCTGGAATCGGTTGGTTGCGCACTTAAAAACCAACAAAGGTCTGAATTAGCCACGTAATCGTATCATCTCAACTACTGGGGGATATAATTGCATCGCAACTTACCCTGTAAGCACAAGCACTGATACAGGTCAGTGCCGTCCACACAAATCCCACCGTTCTGACACGGCTTTGACTCGCACTCGTCGAGATTTACTTCGCAAAATGACCCTCCAAACCCTGCAGCACATGTTTAAAAAAGAAAAAGTGAAATAAAAAAAAAAAAAAACGGGTTATTGGAATCCTTTTCGCCTGGTTTCATTCCTCAGCCAATTAGGATCAGCATGACTTTGTTTTCACAAACAAAAGCCTGTTTTCAAAGCTTGTATTGATTCAAAGAGCTTGCTGGGCACATGCAGACTCAGCTCACTGGATCATTTAATCATGTTTAATAAGAGCCAGTCATTGCCCTTCTGATTTATTACATTAAACAAGGCAAATCCAGTGATTTTTAAGATCAAAGTCAATCTATACACAAAGAGAACCACATGAAACAAATAACATGCATCAGCGCACACGTGTAAACGCTCCCACACAGCTCACACACACTCAGCCAGGCCATTAAAGAGAAGAAACATTCTCGTTTTTTTTTAAAGGCGTATTATTGCCGGTGCTACACAGGCTGTATGTGGGTTAACTTCACACTTATCTACCACGGAGCAATTGTTATGCGTGTACATTGTGAGCGGTTCGCACAATCAGCCGAGGACTAAAGAAAGCATGAGGGTCTGGATGTACTTCACAATTAGGGATGTGGTAAAAGAAAAAAAAACTGAATAGAAAAAGAACTGACTGCAGAATAAGCAGTTTTTCTGCAAAATAAAAGTGTAGAAAAAACAAAACCAAACCAAAAAACAAAAAATTGAAGCCAAACAAAAACAACTGCTGCATTGCGAAAACCTGCCACTTGACAAAAACCGTCTCATGCCAAGAAGAGCTTTTGATGAGACAAATAATGGAGCTCCAATAATTTTATGGCAAAAATAAGTCTTACACTGCAAAGTTGTTCCTTTGAAATAATGCTAATGTGAAACAAAACAATAGCGCTGTCAAAAATTGCCTCGGGGTTTGAAAAAAAAAAACAAAAAACACATTTATTGTCCTGCAAAATCTGCTCTTCGAGAGAGTTTAATCACTTGAAAATCAAGTAGGAACATCACCAGAAACCCAAGACAGGGCTTCGTGTTTTTAAATACAGTAACAACTGATACATATGAATCATGCAAAACCATGCAAACTCCTCTATTTTTAGTTTTTCTAGCGTTCTCAGTTCCGTGATGTGATTTAGTGTCTGTACTGAATACTAGGTCAAAAAGTTGACAGCGTGGGCTACACAGTATAGTGAGGGAGGGTGTGAGTAACATGTTTTGCAACACCTTAGGTTGGCAAGCATTAGATAATATGGATGCCAAGACTGCCGACCTGAAACATCTAGACAAGACAGCATCTCACAGTTTGCCCTTGAGAAGTGATCTGGGTAGAGCAGCTCGCGGCAGGTTGCTTTCATTTACATAAGAAATCACTCACAATCCTTCACTTTGACATCTGCCGAGCATAAATGCAACAGGAGTAATGAAGTTACGGTTATTGATTGGGTTACATGAACTTCGATGTAATAGCCATTCATTTGAAAAGAGATGCTGGAGCTGCTGTGGACTGAATTATGATCGGCACGGTAAGCGAAATGTTTTTATTTCAAGTCGCCCAACTGCATCCTGGAATAAGCTGTATGATTTCCTGTGCATGCACACGCGGTGCCATAGTGACACTCTATCACTGACAGCACACACAGCTTTGACTTGGAAGACTCTGAAGCCTGGATACCCCTGGCAAGGCTTAGAGTATCTAACAGGTCAAGCCTCTTCCACTTACTCCTGCGTTATCTCTGTCACTTCTGGCAGCAACTGCTGCGATAACACTGTCATCCTCATGGAAGGGAGTCAAAAGGATTTGACTGACACACCAACAACATTATGTTTTTGCAGGCGTTATTGAATTAATCCGTGTAAATCACCATAAGATTATTAAATAGTTGGGAACTGTTGAAACATTTTGCATAATTATTGAGCTGTTCTTTTGAATAGTAAGCAGACATAGCAGATAGAATTTGTGCAGTCTTTTTTTTTTTTTTTTTTGTAGCAAAACAAAAAGGAAAAGTGAATTTAGAGACAGCCTGCAGCTGCAGTGTTTGCTGTACATTACCAGATCCCTTCAATACAGGCAACTTGTCCTTTTGTAAGCCAGTAGGCATGAGAAACACACTCATTCTCACTCTCACCATGTGTTCGTTTTCCACCCGTTAAAGGTCTTGCTCACCTCTTTCACATGTGCAAGTAACATTCTGACCATCCTTGGTCTCGGCACAAATTAGCGTATGTTCGCTGCACATTCCAAGTGAGCAAAGGTCAGCATCTACAGAGCAATCCTTCCCCTCGAATCCTGCGAACAAAATTAAGCAACAGTGCAAAAGGAAAATTCTGCAAAATCTTGGGGAAAACAAGCAACAAGGACCGAATTCACAAAATAACCGTAACACACGGTATGCGACACATATTTATGGCTGTAAGTTTTATTAGGTGAAGACACCTTTTCTTTAGCAGATTAATGGGGGTATTGATTCTTCCCCTTGCAATCTACCTGCTATGCAGTATGCTAATTGAGTGAATCACTGACAGAGACCTACCATACCAGACTGATCTATATCACATTTATCTAGCCCACCAAATGCACATCTGCATGTCACTGATAGATATCCATGCCAATATCTATTGTTGTAAATAAAGCACAGACGGATGGTGCGACTGATACTCATTACATGTGCTGGCACAAATAAGGATTACTTTAAAGGGGGAGAATCCTAAAACAGATTACTTTGTTTTTTACTGTTTAACTGGTGCCCAAGAAGACCAACGTTTTTTTTTTCCTTTTGCAATTATATTCACAAAAGCTGGAATTAGGCAGTCTCATAGCAAATGTGTGATTGTATCAGATAAATGTACTGAGTCATGCACCAGGAACGAAGCCAAAAGTGCACAGAGTTCAGATCTGTGCAGTGGAGTCTCACTGAGTGGCAAAGGAGTGAAAGATTACACATATCACCTCCTAATACATATCCTACTTATCAAGACTTAAATTTACACATTGCACAACACTTATATTGAACTATGTGGCACATTTAGCTGTAGGTAGGCTTCACTTTCTTTACATAGTAACGTGGCTCCAGAGCGGCCGACTTTACATCAACACATCTATCTAGATGTTTGATGACCTTCCAACTACCCTTTTCCCATCATATTATGTATTGCCTTGACTAGTTAATGGACAGCTATTGCCTCCAACAGAGTGTTTCAGAAGTGTTTAATAACCAATTGTGCATGCAATTCACTCTGAGGTTAATGTTGCATGAAGGAATGTCACATTTACAGTGTCACCATCTCCAAATGGGACTCCCTGTTCTATCTGACAGCTACTAGTGGCTCAGTCCAACTCCACTGCAGAGAAAGAGAGGCACAACAGTGGAACTCGCTGTTTTTCACTTTAGCTCAAATCTCTCATGATCAATATGACCAGTAACAAGATATACTTTGATGTGTTGTTGAATAAATTATATGCCAGTGTTCATGTATGAATATGGAATATGGATTCAGTGAGTGTGGTTCATTTCCTCCAGCAAACATGCGTTTGGCCTTTGTTGTTTGCATGTAGCAAGCCTTCAATGAACTTTGATGAGGTCAGGCAATAAAGAAAGCTTTCAGTTCTACTAATGCCACCATGTGTCTATTTATAAAGCACCACAGGGAATCCATATGAATGTTTCCTGCATTTTCGGGAATATCTGTTGTTCATCTGCGCTTAAAGCAGATTTTGCAACATTTTTGACCAGTCTTTTTACATTTCATGATATAATTGCTAAATTAGGGACAGAAAGTCAGTGAATCAGTGAAGATGTCAGGCAACACTTTCACACTAAACCATTTTTTCCCCTTGCATTGCTTTTAAACGGGTAGTGCCTTCTGGCTTGATTAAATTATGGCGTTTGCTCAGCATGTGAGTTTGCAGGTGTAGAGGAATTTAGATGACAAGCGCATTTCAAGTCACCACTGCAAGTTTTAGTGGCACAATAGAAACATTATGGATTTAATTGGTAGTAACTTTGCTGATTAATCTGGCACAGTCGTGACAGGGCTTGGACATTCTCCAAAAAAAGCTACCACCAACCAGCCACCAAAACTGCCCATCAATGTGTTTTGATGCAGATCCAGACTAAAAATTACTTTTTTTTTTTCTGACACTAACACAGCAAATTTAAAGAATTAAGCAAGCTTGTCTGAATAATCCCAGAGAGCTTTTTAGGCTATTTCCAGTACAGTTTCCGACGTAATAAGAATTTAAATGCAAATGCAACAACAATACAAGTAAAACTCAATAACGCAGACACGCTGTACTCGAGCTGCAGACAGGAACAGGTGGCAGGACCGTTCCTGGCCGAACGCAGGATTGTAAAATAGTTATCTTTTTTCCCTGATCCTTTGTGTGTGTGTTCTTGGAGGATGTGGTCGCACAAACTTGACGGACCATTTATCTAATTGAATTTCTGAAAGGATAAAGCGATCAAAAACACGTCTCTATAAATCCGTCAGTGAAATTAAAGCGGTAATGGAAGCTTTGCTCGCACACCGGTGTTCTGGTTTGGCTGTAATCTAATTTGAGCAAAAGGCAGAAAATATTAAGAGCAGATTATTTACAGGGATGCATTTGCCGTGTCCATAATGTCATAAAAACACAGCATGTAACAGACGCTGTACATGTTTCAAGGTAATAAATGTTTTAATGACTTCAACCGCATTTGTGTAGATTTATTGCGTAGTAAATTAGGGACATATTTGGCTGATGGGGGGAAAAAAAAGAATGCATATTGACTGGAAGGAAAAACACACAGTTTGACTACATCAAATGTAAACAATGTAAGCAGAATAATACACAACCTGTAACAGTTCTGTGCAACACTTCTGCCTTTGTGGAACACATAAAGAAAATAATTCATCAAAATCGACCAACTGCCCAACGCCGGAGTATCTTTTCATGTCCTGTCAACACCTATGTTTTGTGGGTTTTATTTTTCAAATATTTGTCTGTAAATCGTTGCTCTGTGGATTGTGGCTGTTTACAAGTGAATGTGACATTGGACTAGTAATGCCAAGTGGGCTGGCGGCGGCATTCTGACTTGGGCAATCAAGTAGTGATTAAGTGTGTTTATTGCCAGGGGGCATAGTAAAATTAGCCGCACACAAAGGAAATGCAACCTCTGATATGGGCCAGCTATGGATCCTTTCCAGAACATGTGTCATAAATAAATGTCAAACATGTGGAAAATGTGTAAAACACGTTGTCACTCGGTTAAAGGACAAGCCAAAAACTCAATCAGAGTTGAATTACGGTAGGAAAGTCACGTTTGTATGCACTTGCGCTTAACAAGATAGAATACTTTGAGTGTTTTCTTTACACTGCTGATGCTTGTTTTAGCCTTGATTAGGAAAAATAAATCGCAAAACAAATTGTGTTATTTTTCCTAACCCTGATGCGTAATACCGATTTAGTGCTGCACGTGGAAACTTTTTTAAAACCTGCATTCATGCATTTAAAGGAATATTGTAAATGATAATTCCATCTCTTTTCTATTTTTGAAAGCACATTTTAAACTTTAAAAAAAGTGAATTATCATCACACAACTTAACTGTGTAAGAAATAAACTTTTCACATATCCCCAAGGTAGAGCATACAGAAAATTAATAGCATGATATTTTTGTAAACATGCTCAATAATACACAAGTAGACGGTACTTACCAAGAGGACAGTGACAAATGTAGTCATTTATCAGATCCATACACGAGCCTCCATTTAGACAAGGCTGCGACCAACAATCATTTACATTCTCAGAGCAGGTTCTTCCTGCAAGATGAAGGGGGAGAAATAAATAAACTCTATTTAATGTTACAGGGAATACAGTTTAAAACGTGCCTGCCGATGAATGTTGCTGTCGCTGTGAGAATTTAATAATTATTGTAGTGAATCTCCAATATGTGATTAGTATTTGTAACCACAACACGCCGAACCTATGCAGCACACGTTTCTGCTCATTGTCTTCGAATCATGTCTTCAGTAATGCGGCAGCCAGTTTACCGAAGGCATGATTTCATTTCACGAGGCAGCTGATTACTTCTGATCCTAGGAGCTCAAAACGTGATTGAATGATTATGTGTTCGGCATGTTGCAGCTTGTATGTATGCATAAATGGTGCAACCTCAGTTTTAGTATCCTCGGGGCAAGTATTAGATATGGAATTGATTGAAGATTTTACTGACAAATTTAAAGCTCCACTCGGTCTGGCCTCTGGCAATATTTCAGACCTCTCAGTTCTCCGTGAGTCACAGAGCTCATAGAGAACTAACAGCCCGATATGCCCGGGCGCTGCTCTCCTATCTGCACTGCTGTCTACACCAAAGGTAATTGTACTTTCGCCGTCGTGACCCCATACACTGGCAAGCACTCCGTTAATCATGTCCTGTAAGGTACTCACATAATTAAGGTAGCTGCGGACTATACCGCCACCCTAAATATATTTTACACATTCAAGACACATTTTATACTATACACTCTACGACTGGTATGATACTGAGCCAGCCCCTGATATTAACTACCTGCTTACACATTCCGCACATGGTTTCACCACTGTCCGGTTTGGACATTCACATGACTCATGGCTACGATTAATACGAGTGGTTCATGGTGAATGTGTAAGCAACAGCCAAACTATTTTAAACATACAAAGGTATACAATTCCTATACCTTTTTTCATGTAATTTTGAGATAATAAACATAATACAGCATATTATTGCTATGAAATTAATCAAAAACAATGCTCTCATACTTTTAATTCACACTCACTCATTCTATGTATTTCAATCATTATAGATATACCTTCATCATAGTCAAAATTGCATATTCGGTCTGACAACTGATACACACCGATCAACTGCAACACGAAACCACTAAGAGGAGAGGCGGATAACATTGATTGTCTTGTTACAATGGCAGCTGTCAGGGGGAGAGATATACAAGGCAGCAAGTGAGCGGTCAGTTCTTGAAACTGATGTATTGGAAGCAGGAAAGTGTTCAACTGACAGGATCTGAGCAATTTTGACAACGGCCAAATGATGATGGCTAGACAACTGGCAAAACGGCAGGTCTTGTGGGGCGTGTTGCAAGGATGCGGTGGTTAGCAGCTACCAAAAGTGGTCCAAGAAAAAGGACAACCGGTGGTCACAGGCACCCAAGGCTCATTAGCAAACACGGAAAAAGACAGCTGGCCTGAGTGGTCTGATCCCACAGTAGAGCTACTGTAGCACAAACTGCTGAAAAACCTGAACACTGGTTGTGATGGAAAGGTGTAAGAACATATAGTGCATTGTAGTTTCTTGTAAGAGTCACACACCATGGAATAATGGAAAAAGATGGCCTGCTCCGAGGAATCGAGGTTGCTTTTATGTCATGTGGACCGTTAGCTTGCAGTGTGATTATCTGGGCGATGTTCAGCTAGAAGAATTTGGGTCCTGCCATTCATGTGAATGTTACCTTGACATGTACCACCTACCTACACATTGTTGCAGGCTCTGTGCATCTTTCTATAGCAACAATATTCCATCATATCAGTGGCCTCTTTCAGCAGGATAATGATGCCTGCAGTACTACAAAAAGAGGAGTAGTTTGAGAAATATGACACAGTAGTCATGGTGTTGACATGGCCTCCAGACTCCCCAGGTTTTAAACCAATTGAGTATCTATGAGATGTGCTGGAAAACTCTGATCCACGAAGGCTACCTCTCACAACTTCTAGGGCTCAACAGATCTGCTGCTAAAGTGTTGGTGCCTCAATGGACCAGACCTCTGTTGGCAGCATGAAGGTGACCAACACAATACTGGGCAGGTGGTTTTAAAGTTGGGGCTAATCTATGTATATGAAATGCACGCAAATTTTGATGAACTTTCTGTTTAAATGGTGCATATTTCAGCTTCAAAACCTCAACATTTAAACCTCCATTCCTCTGGCCGGCTATACTGCCTGCAAATATGCTCGCATCAGATGGTCTCATACCCTCAAAGCCTCGGGGACAGTGGCACCGATAATCACTGATTAGGTCCACACAGGTGGCACCATTTGAGCAGGGGAAGCTGTTGCACTCATTTGTTTCCACTTCACAGAGCGGCCCTTCAAATCCGAGTGTGCAGCGGCAGGTGAAGTTGTGCTGCTGGTCCAGGCAGACGCCGTGATCAGAGCAGCGATGGCCAACACAGTAATCAATGTCGTCCTCGCAGTGGACGCTCGTGTATCCTCTGGGACAAAGGCAGCTAGCAACAGATTAAACAGAATTTCTTAATACTGTATAGAGAATGAAGAATTCCTTCAACCCTGAAGGAAGGGAGCAGTAAATGTCACAGCTTTTACAATCATTGACATTCTGCTGCCAGAATAGCCGGAAGACAATCAGGATTTGAACACTAACCTGTAACCATCAATCTCATCCACACACGTGGCTCCATTTTGACACCAATGTTGAATACAGTCGTTGACATTTACACGGCAGTTCTGACCAGTCCAACCAGGTGTGCAGATGCAGGTGTAGCTACTGGCATTATTCAACACGCAGTTCCCTCCATTGGCACACGGCTGTTAAAAGAAGAAAAATTGTATGTCAGAAAATTCAAAGATGCTGCTTCATGTGCAAAAATGAACCCGCTTTATTTTGTACGGTAATATCTTAGATTGGACTCAGCTTATTCTGGTCAAAAATGTATCAATTATTTTACAATGCAAGCCCTATTCATTTCTTGCTCCTGGCTGCCTGAAAATGAGCTTCATTACAGCCACATGACACAGTCATGAATACTGATTCATGCTTTATAGTGGATTCACTCAGTATTCCGTGTAGCATCTTTATCATGTCTTACAAGAAAAGATCAATGGTCATTGAGGGCTAAACCTCCCAAGAGCTCTCTGCAGCAACAACAACAACAACAAAAAAGGACACTAGCTGGTGCATGTGTATATGTGGTAGAGGAGAAACAAAGGGACAGAGGAAGAGCTGGCTTGTTGGGATGGTTATAATGCAGACATCATGGCATTTCTGTACCGGGGCCAACACAAGCCCTGCTCCACAGTGAGTAATCATCTCCATCTGTCATCTGAAGTAGCTTCTCTGTTCAGGTTTGGTTGCTTTTCTTTTAAAAAGCAGAGGGTCAATTCCTATAAACATAAAGAAATCGGAGCATTGACAAATACAGACATAGCAAATCTTCTTTTATGTCAGGTGGCAGAGGCCTTTTCAGTCCTGTAAATGTGCTCCCATTGTGCATGTCAAATGCAAAAATCCTAACAGTGACACATTGCTGCTTTGTCTTCTTCCACCAAAGTATGGAAGATGTATACAGTATATCGTGCATACTAACTGTGCTCACTAACCAAGCTTTTGTATGTATGCAGAGTCAGATCACAGGTAAAAATCTCTCGACTACATTTGTGTTTTTGTCGTTTTCTATTTCACACAGCAAAATTTCAAATGACTTCCCTCATTAGTCAAGGATTTAATACAACTTTCTTCCCGGTTGAACTAACATACTGTAGAGCTTCGACACCAGCTGATTGCTGTGTTTATGGATTATCGCATTTGCTGTCAATCTTCCTGTGGGACTTATGCTTATTTTTATCCCTGTGTATAACAAAGGATTATCCCACATTTTATAAATAAGATACTGAATTAATATTTGAGACCTTCACACTCAAGTTCTCAATGTTTGGATTCAGTTTGTGGAAACATTTTGCAGAACTCTTGCAGCAGCTTTCTTATATAACATCTGAAAGTTAGGCAACATGTTTTAAACCACTACAATAGTTTCTGTATTTGATCAAGGTTCATTTAAGTTCCTATGCCACAAGTGTCACACTGTTCATTTCGAAATACATCCATTATGTATCGCCATCTCAACTGGGTGTCATCGTGATTGTTCGGCTGAGTTCCGCTTTCATAAATGACAAAAATGATCAAACAGAGTTAGGAAACTCCTCCAGCTACGTAGATTCTCATTAATTTCATTGCTATGGTTCCTTACTGTTGAGATAATGTTGCCTGCACTTCCGTAGAGAATACATATACGTTTCTTTATGAGAACAAGGAGATGATTATTGAAATATTTATATTACTTGAAAACTTGTGAAAGGAATATAAAGCAGAAAATGGAGACAAATTGTAAATGATAATCTAGTTTTAAACCTAAAATGCCTTAAGTGTGCTTTTTTAAAAATCATTTTACTAACTTTGCACTTTAATATTGTTTTTCAAGTGTCTTATTTGTGTTCCCACATCTTTCATCTGTAAATGAGGCCTCCATCCTCCAATGTATTGTGAATAAGTGGAGGATGAATTAACATGTTTTTACTCACTTGAAGGTTTTGAGGACAGGGTACACGGCAGGTGTACTGAAGGCCATCAGGGAGATCCAGGCACCGAGTCGTTGGTGGACACGTATTGTTGGGCAGAGCACAAGCATCGATGTCAACTTCACAGTTTTTTCCCAAAAAGCCTGTAAGAAAAGATTTAATACATGTTATACTTGACCAGCAGATTGTCACTAACCCATCTCTAATTTATCTCACTGTACCAGGCCGACTCTTCCGCATATTTAAGAGCCAAATTGTCCAAAGTGTGGGTCGACTGGAGGATTGGCCCCATTCTGGAGCAGAGCCGATGAGCCTTGCTGCCCCCCTGAATTTGTATTTAACTTGAGCCTCGACTTAACTTTCAGGTTAAGCTTGACTAGGCAAACAACAGCATGGCGCTTCTTAATTTTCCTACCTTTTTATCTCCCTCTTGTACCTGCTCCCTTTATTTTAATACTCATCTGTAATCATTAGCATTCTTTGCTGCTGTTAAAAAAAAAAAAAAAAAAAAGGGTTGGTTAGCGCCACAGCAGACACTCTGTTTTGTTCCTACAGGAAAACCCTTGTCGAGTAATTAGAAATAATATGTGATGCTTTTGTTCTCAGACATGATACATTCGGTATACCCTTCAGTTAAATGGACCATAAACTAACATAAATGAATTCTGTAAGTTGTAGGTGAGCGAACACTGCCTTACATTTGCACATGTGCTGTTGTTGAGGAAATATGTATTATTGAGTTGGTGCAGGATAACGTATTCAGCGGCAGGTAGGACTGGGAAAAAGGAAACACTGCATTGTAATTCCACCCATGTCTTAAAACTTTGCTTAGTGCTGTGGTCCAACACTTGGTGGGACTATATGACAAACTCACTTTACCATAAGAAGATGCAGCAGATGAGGCACATGAGCGGAAGAGGCTTAGGTTATAAGAGACGAGATTTAGTAGCAACACTGGAAAGCCAGGCTACGCCCTGTGGAATTTCGTTACCATGGATCTGTGGCCACATCTAGTACCAGTTTACTCAGGGAGTTAGGGATTCATGATCAGGGATTACGGCAGGCTGCAAAGGCAGTTTCAGAGGCGGCTGAAAAGAGCAACTGATGGCTCTGGCTGAAAGGAAAAAGGTGACAGCTTGCGTGCAAAGTATGGATATGTAGCTCGTGTTTAAAATAGGAGATACAGCAAATATCAGCGGTAAGTCAGTGGTCAAACAACACTCTGGAGCAGCAGTATAATCATCTTACACATTTAGGAGCTTTTTAGCTTAGGTCCCACAATGTGCAATTTGAGGTTACCGCTGATATTTATGGCAACGGGGGGGACGACAACGACATATAGTCATCATAGGCAGGTTTGTGAAACATGTTTCTAAATATATAGACAGGCCAGTGTGGATGGGTACAGTCCCGATTGGTTCTCTGAGCAGGTGTAACGGGGGTGGTGCATGATAACCGTCGAGCCCTCTGGGGTGTCATGGGTCTAATTCAACTTGACATCTGTGATGGGAGGTTCCCACTCAACAACCCCAACAACATAACCATCAGGCCACCCTTTAGTTCCTCAAATGTCACAGCCAGATTTCCACAGAGATGCTCCCTCAAAAATAAAGCACAAAGGGACATTCGGTCCAAATCTGGTGTTTAAAAATGAACATTTAAACAGAACTGAACATTGCCATTTACCTAAGTGATTTTTTTCTTTTTTTTTTTTAAAGAGAGAGAAGAAAAGAGAAAGGCCTTGGTCAAATGTTTTTTCAACTAAGTTCCTATTTGTTTATGAAGTTTCAAGAGAGAGGCCATGATGATGATGTTAGCTTTTTCATTATCGCTACATTTGATAAAAGGCGCCTGAGTTATTATTGCATTGTTAATTGTTATTCACAAGATGGTGACTTTGAGCTTGCTTTGCCCTTAAAAGAGTTTGCAAGTTCTGTTTGTGTCAGCAAAGGTTTCCTCTAGTACCCTACATAAAAATTCAAAGACATGTCAGTTAAGTGAACTGGAAACTCTAAATTCCCTGTAGGTATGACTTTGTTTTTCTGCCTGTGTGTTGTGTCTGAGATTGACTGGCAACCTGTCGAGGGTGTGCCCCACTCAGCCCAGACAGGCTTACGCAACAGCATCCATACCCGACTGCTGTGATGTACGTATGCTGTATCATACAGGATATACAGTTATGTTCCGGCTGTGACAGAACTGTGCTGATGCAAACTTCAGCCGAACAAAATTCCACAAATTGAACTGAACCGAGGTGATGAGTCTTCAACTCCCTCCAACCTTGAGCCCGATAAGCGGTGTAGGAAGAGGATGGATGAATAACACTTCAAGCTATCATTCACAGTCTTTCAAACAATGGAGAGGTGTACCTTAGAAACCTCAAGCGCTGACACCATTCATCAGCTGATGAAAACGCAATGCCACCTCTGAATGTCACCTCAAATAGTGACTCTAATGTACTGTGATTCAGCGACTGACGAGGCGAGCAGAGTCTGTGACCCTGTATGTCATCAACACCGGTATTGTGCTTTAATGTTTAATTGAACAAGAGTGAACAAGCAGAGTTTCATTACCGTCAATGTTGCACTTCCCCCAAAGAGCCGAAAACATTAGTTTGGAACAACGGCTAAAAATAACGGTGGCAAATTCTTGAGAGACCAGAAACGTCACCTGGACACAATGATGCTCTGCCCACTGTGTCTTTGGTCTGTACGGGCAGTAAAGTGTTCCAGAAAGGCAGAGCAAGAGAAATTGCCAGACACACAAACTGCGCCTTGCCAACAACAGCAAGCTCCCGCGAGTCGTCCATCAGTTTATGTTCGGCGAATGTAAATTCAGACCCAGCCGGTGAGGCACAATAGGCAATTATAGGAAAATTATATTAATGGGAATTTCATAATATAATATTTGCACAATTTGGCCGCATTATGAGCTTGGTGATTTTTCTCAGCCGTCAATCACGGGCCAAGACTGTAAACTGATACTGTGTATAATGTGACAAAGACCCTGACTGTGCCTTGTTGTCTCTGTGGAGCATGTTGTGATCAGTGGCATGCTGGGAAGTTGGCTTTTTTTTTATGGGTTTTTTATAACTTGTGGAATCATGATGAAATGCATTTGGGCATTTATTAAAACGTTTGGAAAGTAGTGAGAACACAAATTCACATAGTTCCATTGGAATAGCAAAGCATTTTTAGGAATTAGGTTGAAGATACGATTCATGAGATGAGTTAAATAATGCCGACTCTATCCTAACTCCCTCAGGCAGGATGTGTCACCGTGTGGGGATCCTGCTGGCTAAAGCTCATCACCTTTGGTTTTCAGGCTACACTGAGATGGCCAGAGGGGCCCCGGCTTAGAATCTTAGGCCACATTCACTGCAGACATGTGTAAAAGGTCTGCAATGCTGCCTGCTACCACATCCAATACAAACGTAGGTTAAACGTTAATACAGAGCTTCAGATTTGGACATAAATCCACATACCTAAAGGACACTGGCAGCTGTAGTCTCCTAGTAAGTCAGTGCATGTGCCGTTGTGTTGACAGGGGCTGGAGTCACACTCATTGATCTCAGTCTCACACTTAGCGCCTGAGGAAAGAGGTGAGAAAAAAATGATGCAATTAGCGGCATTTGTATTCACATTCTGGTCACATTTCACAGCATTTATATTGCAGAAAAGCTATAAATGCAGCCTATTATATCATATATACTGCCTGCATATTGCATTATTAAAATACAACTTTGCAAAAAGCCTCTTTTCTTGATTTATTTATGTTCTAATTATGTTCAGTAAAGCAATAGTTTGCACAAATTTGCTTTTTTTTTAATTGGATATTAAATGTTAACACTGATACCAGACACTGAGCCAGTTAGCTTACATTTAAACAAAGTGAAAGAAAGGGGAAACAACAAGTGTGGTTGTGCTTAAAAGGTGAAAAATCAACAACCTACTACCAGTCTAACCACGCAAATGAACATATACTATACGTGTTTATTCTGTGCAAAAAGCATGTGTATCTGTAAACCATTACATTTTTGACTTGGAAGCACTGACAGCCTTTAATCAGTCTTTAATCTCTGTGATGCTGCCAGACAGATACTGGTGGTCGAATTTTCTTTCCTTTTTTTTTTTTTAACAATTTTTTCCTCAACCTAAAGACAGAGCCAGGCTAGCCGTTTTGCCCTGTTTCTAGAGGTTATGCTAAGCTAAATGAACCTCCTACTGGTTTAACTTCATATTTAGTCCACAGATGTGAGGGCACTAATGATCTTCTCCATTTACTTTAAGCAAGAAAATAAAAGAGCATGGTCGCCACATTGTTCCTTTTTGAATTTCCTGCAACTGCTTTAACAACCTTTCTCTTAAGACGGTAATTAGGTTGCAAACCTTTCTCTATTAAGACACTGCAGGAGTTAAGTGGTGAGCTCGAGGACATGCAAAAAACAAAAAAAAAGGATGTTAAGAAAAAAAAACACACCCTTGATTGGGCAGGTTCACTTTCTTGTTAAGAAAACAGACACCTAATGACGAGCTGTGTCGCATTCAAGAGAGCACATGAGGTGGGGGGATGCAGGCATCTTGATGGGAGATTTGTTTGGTGCTCAGCTGCCTCAGCAGCTGCTAGTTCCACTGCTGTGGTTGGGGGTGTGTGTCTTCCTGTGCAGGTTATTAATTTAAAATGTCCTATCATCAATAACGGAGCAGCAATGACATGTAGTGAAAGTCCCTTCTTGACAGCAGCAACCTCATGCTACAGCACAAACACTATGATTGATATCATCTGCACGTTAGCTGCTACAGGTCATTATAGACAAAATATGCCTTGCTGTGCAGCAGAAAATTATACTAATTTGTCCTACTAAAATCTTAGAAACGCCTACAATCATTTATGGCTGGGAACAAAATCAATTATATAGTATTATAGCTTTTTTATGGAAATTATAATATGAGATATGCCAATTTAGGTTGCAAAATGTTAGCAATATAAAGCAATGTTACGCATGTCTAGAAAAATGAAAAAGGTCAATACGCATTAAAGGTTGTTTTTATTCATTTTAAAAAAATATTCCATGCTTTTATGCTTTATAGTAACGAATTGTGAGATAAAGTTCATAATATAAAAATGTTGCATATTTCATGCAAGAAATTCCAACTGGTTTCCAATTTTGTTGGTCTTCGGGGATTCCAAACTTTTACTGCATGAAGCATTTTTGCTGTCTGCCTAATCCCCGTGTCTTATGGTATTATTATGCACACAATTAAAAAAGAACAAGAGTGCGTATGGATGAGACTAACTAAATGAATGCCAACAGTTGTTTTGTGAAAAATAAAGCCTTCCAAAATGAAACCCGAAAGCCGCGGCTTCAGTAATGTATCCTGAGTTATGATCTATGATGGAGTACAGTGGGGTTTCTGGGCAAAGCTTGAAATTAAATTGGCCTTTTCTATGCTGCATGGTTCGAAATTCCAAAGCAAAAAATCCCGAGATGCCAGAAAATGATGAATTCTATCAGTCACTAAGAACTGCCATGGTGTAAGAGACAATTTTCCATTACTGAAGTGGCAACAGATTTCAGCTTTGAACAGAGGAAAAAAACCTTGTTCATGTAGTGCTATGTAAGGGCTTATCTGACTGACAGCTGAGTGTGTCAGGACTTAAGGGTAGATTGTGAAATGTGCTATAGGCCAAAACCTGAGTGCACTAGATAGAAAAAAAAGGAAAAAAAAATCCCATTCACCGGCTGTTTAAGGACTAAAACAACACAAGACCAGTGCTGTGCAGTACCACCACAACACCCTCTACATTATATACAATGTTCAGCAAGGACCAATCTGTGTTGTTCCATTTTTGTCTACTAACACCTTCTATACATAATGTAGTACTGTCTAAATTAAATTATGATAAAACAGCATGGGATAAAAGTGAGTTTGTATGTTTCTTTGGCAGAATTAATTGTTTAAATAAGCAGTATGGAGTAAAATAACACAATTAGGAGCAGTATAGGAAATATATGACTCTCCTATAGGGTTTCTTCATCTCGTCTTTCTTTTTGTTGGGGGAAGGGGACGCTTTTATCGCCTTTGTTTGATAGGAGAAGTGAAGATGGAAAGGAAATGGGAGAGAGAGCAGAGATGCTCATGTGATATGCACCACAACCAAAAGCACTTGTAGCATTCAGCTCGTTTATAAGTAAGCACTAATTTTTCTAAGTGAACCACGCACCGCTTTCAAAAGGCCCGTCCTCTCTAAAGCCAGCTCTTGAAGCATTGATACACAAATGAAAATCCCCCCCCCGGTTTGTCTGGGTTATTCAATTTGTTAAAGTATTGTCAATAAAAACAAGAGATCGACTTTTTTCTTACACCTCATACTCTGTAGCAACTTGTTTTTGTGGCCTTTTTTTTTTTTTTTTTTAAACAACTGTCACTTATAGCTTAACAAGTTTCGGCCATGTTCCAAGCTGGCAGCTAATTAGGAAGCGGTTTGCCAAACTACTTGGATTAAATGCAATCAGCAGCAGGCCTTAGAAATGTCAAACAGGCAAGACTACTGGTAAATAAGCTTCAAGGTTAAAAAACACTTCAAAAACAGAACTGGCCTGTTGCTTTAAATCTGGGGCTGGCTTGTGATTTACCACAGATTTCTGGCCTGAAATAGTCACTTTACTATTTATTTCCACTTTAAAGGCATTCACTTGTGTTCTAAGTTGTAGATGCAAGTGTTCTGCTTCTCTGTTTGTGCAGTGCAATAAAATATAAATAAATGAAATGCAACAAATCAACAACTACTATTCCTAATAGTGCTACTAATTTCTGTTTGTCCTTGTTCCCCTTTCCTTGGTTATGGTCAGGGGTCAGTTATGGAACAGCAGCTCCTGAGCCGGCTGTAATTCAGTCTTTCGAGACGTTAATCAAAGCAGGTGCTTGCGAACGCGGCATCTGAACCTAAACCCGATGGTTAAAGAGTGCCCTGCTGACCCATGCTACTGTGTCGCCCCGCTGCCCTCTGTGCAATCAATGAGCACTAGCAGAGGTCTTGAACTCAAATGTGAACCCTTCTTGACAAACCAACTCGTAGATGAGTCTGAGGTTACTCCTGTGTTACAGGGCAGGAG
Source organism: Stegastes partitus (assembly GCF_000690725.1). Taxonomy (NCBI): domain Eukaryota; kingdom Metazoa; phylum Chordata; class Actinopteri; family Pomacentridae; genus Stegastes; species Stegastes partitus. The sequence goes on along the minus strand of NW_007577862.1, from coordinate 546,780 downwards.
ACATGTCCAAGTTTACCTCGTGCAAGGTACGTGGATATTAGCAGAGTTGATTCAGGAAAGAAAAAACACCAACTACAGATAGATTTTTAAAAAAAGGTTTATAACAAATGTTTGCTCAACATGTTGATTATTCTCTATAAGAGGACTAACTTGTGAGGAAGAAGTTCATAAAAATATAGAAAATAGTTTCGGTTCATTAAGCAGGGTTAGATGCAAAGAGAACAAGTGCAAAGCAGAGACAAGTTTCATTTTTCTCAAACCCATTTTTTATTAAGTTTGATGGTGGCTGGCTTTAGATATGGATTTGATGTGCTTCAGTTTAGTTTAAAGGATCTGATATCCCCCATAATCCACTGCTGTATCTGCTGCATGAACTCCGCAGCCAAATTACATTTTTGTGCCTTTTATGTAAAGTTTTTCTGCAACAAGTTGTGTCCATGACAAAAAATGGCAGCATTTCTTTTACAGAGCAATTTATATGACATAATATGTTCATAAACACCTGCCAGCCAATCGGAAACCAGCATTTCTATGACCACAGAATAACTGCATTTATTCTAGCACGATACAAACGATACACTTTTAATGGAATACAAGAGTATATCATAACGTGTTTATAGATTTTATGCCATCTTCAAGCCACCCGCCTTACAACATCAACAAAAGGCAAAATAGAAAAATGTATAATTTATGGATTCCTCTCAGCATGAGAGCGCCGTGTCAAATGTCTCCCAAGCAGACTGCAGATTGACTGTCTTAAAACAGTAAAACATTCAGAAAGCTACCACCTTCACGACTTGTGCTGCACGTCTGCTTCAAATCTTGAGATGGCTTTGGGTATGTAGTGCATTTACATTGTGTCTATAACTATAACAAAGTCTGTAAATGTCAAGCGCATGTAACTGTCAAAGCTACGCCAGTTCCACGTCAGATTTTCTCCAAACATTAATCAGTCATTCTTTGCCCTATAGTCAACCTTTCCACTAGGGTTTGTATGAATCAGTCCATACTTTGTGATATTTTGCCAACAGACAGATGGACAGACAGATTGAAAGGGCTCAAAGAGAGACAATAAAGCAAAGTTATCTCACCTATGAAGCCGCGGGGACATTTGCAGGTGTACTGAGGGGGAGATGATGGCTGACTTGTTGTAATGCATGTGGCTCCATTTAAACAGCTGTTTGGTTTTATCATCAGGCAGGCATCACCTACGTACTGACAGAACTCTCCGGTCCAACCTGGGGTACAAACACACTGCGGGAACACAGTACAATATTCATGTGATCGATGTTAAAGCACAGAATACATCAGCCCACAGTAACGAAATGTGTCATACAGAGCAAGCATGTTTTGGAGCGACGACGGATTCAAATCAAACAATGACTACGAGGGTTGTTGGTTTTCAGTTTTAAGTGAGTTTGGTGTGTCTAACTGAACAGTGTAGGAATCGTATCCCTTTATACCTGTGGGGAGAATGAATAAATACAAGAGAATACAATAAAATTACAAAAAGCCCCACGTTCTTAACTGCATTAGGTATTATCTAGCAATGCAGGTGTTTCGGTCTGCTTTGAGACATTTGTGCCTCAATATGATGGAGGTGGAAACAATTTGTTTTAGTTACAGCATTACATAAATGACTTTAAATAAATTTAGCTGCACCTCTAATATCCAGAAAGTGTAATTTCTAAACACTAGGATCCCCTCAAATTTAATTATATCGTGGCGAGGGCAAAACTCTCAGATGGATAACAAGGAGCAAGAAAACATAGATCAAAACCTAAAGGAATGGCTGGAACAGCACTTTAGTTATTTCCCTTAATACAAATTCAAAGAGTTGCAGTACGGAGCCAAGACAAAAGGACTACTCTACACATCTCTGTTACTACATATTCATGGAAGAAGGAATTAAATGAGCGCTACACATGGCAAGGGCTATTCATGGTCAGAGAAAAGAAAATAAATAAAACATATATATATATATATATATAAATAAGCAACACAAGAATGTAAATAAGAACACGGCAAAAGGAAATGGCCTGTTTGCAGTGAGCAACAATTTTTGATTATGTCTGACCCCAGTTGGAGGCGCACCAACACAAAGCATCTAAAAGTAGATTTTGGATTAAGAACACTCTCAGCGGTCTAATGGAAGAAGACTGATGGAGAATAATTAGGAGCTATGGGGCATTACGGAGCAGTCTCAGGTGCTGTAAAAAATGCAGACATTTGAGAAGACTGAGCAATACAGAGGCAAATTAGACCAGAACCTGCCTGTCTGAACAAAGCGTCCACATACTCACAATGATTAATGGGTTAGAATTGGATTACTGCTGTCTGTAGACATATTCTACCAGTGATGTTCTTGTTATTCTCTTTGTTTTTCAATTCAATTAGTGGGAGATTTTCTTATGCACAGAACTTAAAAGACCTAAGATGAAGAGACATTTCACTGTGGCATGCTGAGGAAGATTGAATAGGGAAAAAAAAAACACATGCATTCAATAGCCAGTATCTATATATTTGCATAATAATAGTTAATTTCCTCAAAGACAAAAAGAACATCATGTAGTTGATGACAGTGTAAAGCATTCATCAGTAACATCAGTCCAATCAGTCCAAAAGAGATCACATGATTCTAGTATTAAAAATAAGATTTAAAAATGCAAATTAAGCAGCCACATAAATCATGCAACAAGCAGATTCTAATGAGCTTGTAATGCCTGATCTACAAAGTGAAAAAGGTTGCAATATATCACACAGAATGTTTTTACACTGCATGCAATCGAATGCATAAATATAGAGTGGACTACTATAATTGTGATTTTTGTTTTTTTTTTTTTTAATCAGAAAAAATTATAGAAAAAATGTCTTGTTACTGAAACAAAAGACGTACCGTGCGCATCATCACTCTGCTAATGGACGAGTTGACATTGTGTTCACGCTGTAGCCCCCATTAAGGGGCAGCATGTCATATTTTGCGGGCTTCAGAGTATTTAATTATGACTGAAACACTGAATCACTTACCTGATATCCGCCAATTACACTCAAGCACAATCCCTCATTTAGGCAGTTGATATTGAGCAGCCTGCAGTAGTCAATTCTTTCTTCGCAATACTTCCCAGAAAACCCTCGCAGACAGCTGTTGAGAAGAGGTCAGTGTCATCAAAATCGATTCACCCTGAGCCTTAAGCACTAACAAGCAATACTGTATTGTTTCTTTTACAGGATACGCGGGGTTATAATTTGGTTTTCCGCATGATCTGATTGTGATACGGACCTGGGCGGGAAAGCGTGCACACATGTTCTTCCAATTGCTTTCACCTGGATTGTGGCAAGGGTGACGTTATTCTAAAAAATTTAAGTCAATTATAAATGACAGATTATGTTTTCTAACAACTGGAAAGGTCAAACTGCTTATTTGACAAATACATGCCTCCATTGAAGAACTTCCCGTATACTTTTCATATACTGTATGTTTGATTCGTGTTTGTTAAGACTGTGGGAGCTTTAATAATGACATAAACAAACCCGTCCCGCAGATTTCAGGAAACAAGCTGTTACAATCAAGTATGGTAGGTTGATTATTTATTTAAAAACAATCACAGCGAGCTCTGACAATGATAAATGACATAAAATATGTTGAAATGTGAAATTCGTACATGTGTGATGCTGTTGTCTGAAAGCCTGAATCAAAATTCCAGTCCCATCTAGTAAGTGGATTTGAAAGACAGCAGGTGTAAGGCAGAATGAAAAGTCTAATAAACATGAATGGAAACATACCTCATAAGAATCCCAGTGGTGATCAACAAAAATATCCTGCCTTGTAATTTTAGCGAGGTGTTTCACTTGGGTGTTTGGAAATGGGGGGGAAAAAAGACTGGCGGTACAAGCAGTAGCAGGAGTTTTAGTCTGCGATGGAAACAGGTTTCGGTGTGATGATAAGTATCTAGAGGGCATCAAAGGCAGACTGTAATCTAGTAGAAGCCTGTATCCTCCGAGAAGCATCTCGGCGAAAACTGTTTTAAGATTAAATGGCAAGTCTGTTTGCCTTTCACTTTTACAGGTTTAGAGCAGAGTCGATAAAATATAATATGGCTGACAATGCTGTGTTGGAAAGCATAATTCTAAATGCAATTTAACTGATATATTTCATATGTGTTTTTGTATTGTCAACAAATCTTGTGTACAGACCGACAGATGTTTATATATATATATATGTATATGTCAATACTGGACAGTATATGCTGTTACATTCTTTGTAATATGGTATCTGGTGTAATAGTTGGTGCTCTGAGGTATTTTTTTGTTTGGTTTTTAATAGGTTTTGGTGAATATTATCGACGATAAGAGAAACAGAACATTATCAGCCAACAATGAACCTGACAACATATGTATTAATCCTGGAACTCTTAAGAGGAATGTAAATCCTAATCGCATTTTCACAAGGTGAACAAAAAAAAAAGAAGAAGAAGAAGAAAAGATTCATTGTAATTCGCTCTCAGAGGGAGACACATTCACAAGACACTCGAATCATCTGGAAAGGGGACTGTGAGAACGGCCTCTATTAGATCTCTCTCGGTGCTTCACCTGCAGAAGTAATCATTTCCCCTGGACGCACAGGTGGCATTGTTCAGACACGGCGATGAGCTGCACAGGTTCTGCTGCCTCCTGCATGCTGAGACCACATTACCATCTGCACAGACACATTCAGAGGCCTGCATAGAGGAGCATACAAACCAGGTCACCTGTCGACTTTGGAAAACAGGGTCGCTTTGCACAAAAAGGTACATTAGATCTGGAACATTATCAATGTTATTATCAAAGAGTGATATAATTGCGGCTTGATGGACTCACGCGATCATTTGCCACTGACCTCTAAAGTTACATAATCTAAGTAGGCAAATAAATAATAGCTTTCATATACATTTGAATACGAGTTTTAGATATTATGAGAGGCTAATAAATGTTAATGTTCTTGTAATCCAAAGTTAAACAGATTACCCTGCTAGAAAAATATCTATGTCAAGCAGCAGCAATAATAGGCATTATTTTGATAAATGCCCCGTTTCGTCTGCTCTACTCTGGTATTCTTAGGTGGGTTGGGAAAATGTGCAGTGCACTTGGCAAACTGTAATGAAGAAAACAAAGGTCATGGAGAAAGACAATTAGACCACTACTGTGTTCTCCCCAGAGTATCCTCCGGAGCATTAGGAAACACTACTACCTCTGCAAAATGTATGACCACAATAACGTTTCCAGTGAAAGTTGAAAATTGCAGCAGGCATCCAATTACAAAAGGTTTTGATGAGAGCCATTTCAAACTGGCACTTAAATATGCGCTGGGTCATTCAATCAAAATGCTAGAGGACGCAGGCACTCTTTCCCTTAGCTCATCTTCAGCAGGAAATATTAATTGCTGCCGGAGCCTTCAGAATGAAGCCATTTGATCTTGTTTCGAGACACTATTAATTTTCATGTGCCATTTCTTGTTTATGTCCCACTGAGATAAAACAAATAAGGAAAATGAAGTCCTCACATGCTTCCCTGCGGTGCAAATTTGTTCCTCCTGACATGCGTACGACGTGCAATCGATGTCAACTCGAGAGTCGCAGTAAAGGCCCCCAAATGGCTCTGGACAACGACAGGCGAATCCTTTGGGGCTCTCTTCACATGCACCTCCATTTCTGCATGGATTTGGGTCACAGGGGGCTTTCCTCTTCTCACAAGAAGGGCCTGCAAAACCGACAACAAAAGATTACTGTACTGCACTCAGACTGCGAATAATGCATTTAAGTATGATGTGTAAACGCGTTCCCTACCTAGCACGCGTTCACGCATTCCATTTACTCCTTAACATGGAATGGAAGTATGAAATCTATTTAAAGCAGAACTATGCCTATAATGACAGGACTGATGTCACTTACACAGCATGGAAGCAAGTGCAGTGCAATTTCTTGTCACTATGTAAGTGCTCAATTTATCACATATTGTCACAATTCAAGTTTAACTGTAAAAAGTAGGGATCTCTCCAGTCGGTCTAAAAGGTTAGAACTTGGGCTGATAAAGGTATTTTTTTTAGCTGATCCGTATCAGCACAAATCTAAGTTCGATCTCTTGTTTACATCTGCTGTCACACAGGTGGGAGCAGATTCTGTGGGAGGATGTTTGGCAAGCAAGTTTTGCATACTGTTCTTAATAAATGTGTCATTGTCCATGTACAACTAGTTCAATATTAATTAAGCACAGTGGGTGTTATCTTTTTCTTTTTTTTTCTTCTGTGCCAGTATTGCTGTTTCAGCCAATGGACACATGATGAGCTACATATGCCACTGGGGTAAAAGAATGCTGTATTAGTTAAACACATGAGCGCTGGCTGGAGGGCCTTAAGTACCACAGAAGTCTTTGTCATGGTGGCGCATTGGAAGCTAGACCCTCACAATGCTCTCTGCGGGCCAACACAGAACTGCCTGTTTCCTTGGGTTGCTACGGTAATAAACAACGAGATGCTTCACCAGAGGGCTGTACTACGAAGTGAGATTAGTGGGTTATCAGGTATGTTCAGCCTAAAGTCAGAGTTTTCAGTGTCACAAAGGTGGCTCTCTTTTTAGCACGCTAGATCTCTGATACTTAGAGACTGATACTTAGATCTGTTTCTCTGGTAACTGATGCTGTGGAGCTAACCTGGTCAGGAGCAGGTCATGTTCAGAGTTTTGGCTTTAAATCGGCTGAAAGAGCGTCTCCCTTTAACCAACTTGTTTACCGACTATTATTTATGAATGATACAGATTCTCAGCTGAGGGAATGTGTTTTGTCTGCAAACATGCTGAGTTGTACGTGACTAATATCACTGAATGAAACTGTGTAGTTACAGTATGACACACTGTATATATTACGTTGCCATGGAAACCTGACATGTATTTAGTTGGCCTAACTATGTTTTTATGTTCAGCTCTGATTTGCTGTCAAGTCCGTTTACACTGCTGGTACTGCAGCTCATAGGGAACAGATTAAAAAGTGGATTATCCTTCTGGTATTTATTACAGAGAATATTCAATCAATAACATTAATTTTGCTTTGATTTGGCCAAAAATTAAAGTGATATCCTGTACTTTGGGACAGTGTCAGACCTAAACGCACTTCAATACAAGATCGTGTTTAAATACATTAGGTTTAAAGTTTAACTTTAACCTGCAGCTCTCAGTTGGAAATAAGCAGCTGCATCGGTAAAATATTATATATTAACACATTCAACAGTTTCCTACCAGCATTTCTGTCTTGCACCATTTGCAGTAGCTTTTTACCATCAGAATTTTTTGTATTCCTCATTGTTCTCCAATAAAACAACGTGTGGACTGAAAGAGCTGCACACAATCGTTTTATTTCGTGCAGCAGAAGAGTCACATGACGCGTTTAACACCCCTTTTTATATGAACATGCACAGAGTTTGAAGCAGAAAGTCTTCAGTTGACAAAGACAGCTGATAACCACCTTCGAGATACTCATTATCCCCGATTGCGTCTTTCTTTTTTTACAAAGAAAGCCCGGCTATGTCAAACTGGCTTCCTAGTACACCCCTCTGGTGGTGCAACTCAGCACCATAACTCACCTATAATACTTGAAGTGTGTTTTATCTCGCAAAACGGTATCACCTCAGACCAGCAGATAACGAAATGTCAAACATTTCTTTGGCTTCTGACAGGTTAAGTATATACGAATGGTATTTCTCATTTCAGAAACCATCACACTAAAGCCAACAAACTAAATAAAATAAAATAAAATTGTCAAGATGTTAGTTAGAGTTATGGAAAAGAAATGACTAACTAACCAGAAGTAATAATTATATTTCCTTCGAAGTTTTCCCTTCCTGATGAAGTGTTGTGTTGTGTACAGTGGTGTTGTGCCTAACAGAGGACCACAATCATTTTTTATGACGCTCACTTCAGGGAAACCAAACTTGCTGTGAAGAACATGGCAAATGTCTCGAACAGCAAATAAATTATTTGGATTGGTTCACTTAAAAATGCATGGTTTCCTCTGAAGGCTACAAACAGGGAGTCGAGGGTGTGCCCTCCTTGTGTTTTTCCTGTTTAGTGCTTGTGATGGAGAACTGCCTTCATCTCAGGGTGTTTCACGCTGCGCTTGTGTCTGTGTGTGTGTATTAAATTTTGTGCTTGCTCCATGTAGCTTGGTGGTGCCGCTGCATCTAGTCAATTCTGCACATTTAAATTAGCACCATAATCAGGAGCGCCAGTTGTTTGATGATGATGAATGTAATAAAGTAATGATGCAACTTGTGACAACTGCTGCTCTGGTTTTTAAGAAAAATATTTGGACTACACTCAATGGGTTCTCCATGTTTAAGTGAGGGAACGCATATTTTCCTTTTGAAAGTATTTTCCTGAAACTACCAAACTGATACTTAGCTCAGTAGCTGCCAAATGATCTGTAAACACAGAATTGTGTAAATTGAGAAAACATCTACATGAAGCCAAATTGTGATGTGTCCATGTTGAGCTCTCCCACTGCTGCTTCATGCCATATAAATTACTCATTAGGTATTTAGGGTATATGACGCATTTCTGTGTGACTAGTAATGGTGCTGCTCTTCTGCATGTTATGGCCACAGAAGTGCTAAACTTTGTTTGCCCGATCTTTCTCACTCAGCCTGTATTATAGGGTAAGGAGAGGGAGGATGTACAAACACTTTTTGCTGCATTGGTGCATCCAACTTAAGCAACATAAGATGCTGACCATTTTATCTACCGCACTTTTTTTTTGGTTTTGCTTTATTGGATTTGGGGCAATTTATCACTGCATTGTAAATGTACTATAATCATTACTACTACTACTTCTACCACCACCACTACTACTACTGTAATCACACATAATCAGACGTAACCTGGGGTAATATTTTTTGTACATATGTATTACATTTTATTTGTTCATGTCATTTATTTTTAACCGTTTTATTTCAATTTTATTGTCTTTTTCATGTCGTACTTCTACATTTGGTCACTTGACTATATGTTTAAAGGTTTAAATTGTCTCAATAGGTGCAGATATTCCCAGAGAAGGCAGTTTCACAGTGTGTCCTGATAGACTGAGTCAAGATGCATACCACATAACCACATTTCCATGCTTCGATTTCAGCCCAAACTTGCTTTGCACGTAATTGATTTTCGTTTGTTTCCTGTCTAATTCTACACTGCCCCATCCGATGGCAAAACACCTAACACATAAGAAAAGTGGCTCATTTCGGCTATTAATTCTTCAGTAAAATTCAATATTATTATGCTTACAGAATACTCAACCACTGTATCAGAATAATTCCAGTGACTGACCTGAATTGAACTAAACTTAATGGAATGAGTCCACATTAACAGACAAGTACGTCTTGATAACTGTCATATTTTGATCATGTATGTACATCAAATAAAAACTAAGTCAATAGATCTCTATAAAGTACATTAATAAATGAAAAATCACCATGAAGATATATCGATTTTTACAGCGGTAATTCACTGAACTGTGAACTAAGTAGTCTGTGCTGCAGCTCGTTTCATACAGTAAGCGTTTTCCCAGATAAAGTCATTTCGAGCTAAGCTGTGGCCAGTAGTTTTTAATAAATACCACAACACTTTTGCCACCAGCGGCTTAACCAGAGACAGGGTAATGCTGCAGTGACATTGTGTGCAAAGGATAAAATTAGACTGAATTCACTGCAGGTTCAAGGTGAATAAAATTTGATGTTATTCCCTGGTGAGGGTTTTCATTTTTGTGTTCTTCACAAGGTACCTACACATTTATCTTTCCAGTGACTCTTTCTTTGCATATTTTCTTTAATCCCCTTGCTGATACAAGTGCTCATGTCCCAGAGGCTCCTCATAGCCTCCTCTGTGGGCATCAATCTTACTGTGTACAACTTCAGGGTTTGCTTTTGCCTCAGCTCATTTTACAACAGAAATGGAAGTTTTCATAACTGGTACACTAAAAGCTGAACCTCCATAAACTGCTATATTTTTAGGAACATTTCCATCTGTCACGCATATTTATGACACGTATAATCATAATAACTCTCTTGCACTCCAGTAAGAATTCCCTAATAATTCTGGTTTATGGCATTCTACGATAGAACTTTTTTTTTTTTTTATTTGCATTTGTGCCGTCATCTCAAAACACAGTCGTTATTGCAGCGATCACGAACTGCAGCTATCTAGTATGCATAAAGAAACAAGCATCATGTCCGGATCTAATTAAATTGTTTAACAAGGGTAATGACTACATATATAGCCCAAATTAAACTTTCAAAATTTGATATTACCACCAACAAGATTGTAAAAAACAATTAACAACTTATACCAAACGGAAATGGCTCCATAAAGATGGTAATACCTTGCAACAAATACCCAAGAGGTGGTGCGCAGGAGAGTCAAATCAAAAGAAAATCTCATTTGAAACGTCCCATGAGTTTGGCTCATTATTCTGTGCGCATAGACTTTGGCCTACGAGGGCAGCCAGCAGTGGAGCAGCCACTAACTTCCAGTTGATTAATGAGCCAAATGCAGCAGGGAGGGAGAGGAAGCACAAGCTCCACAGAACTCCCAAGAAGCTGATGGGACAGCAGGACACCATGACTATGCGAAAGCACCCAGCGGAGGCTGCTTACTTGAGAGAGCAGCAGCAATTAAAGCAAATTAGATAAAAGCTGCAAAGGCAAAGGAGCATGTAACTCACCAATTTGTTTCTGATGTGAATTATATGAATTAGCCATTCAAAAAACCCAGACAAGAGCAGTCATTTTTTTACGCAGCCAACTGTTTTGTGCGGCTGTCCTCTGAGTGGTTTGGTTATTATTATATAGTCATCGCTGTCAACGTGGCTTAATAGGCTTCTATTTTAGTTAAGAAATGCATTGTGTTTTCATCAAAATGCAGCTAATTCAAATCATATTTTAGGGTCGTGGATGAATTACTGGAAATATTTCTTAAAAAAAATTAAATGTCAGAGAATTAAATCAGACTTTGGTTACTTTGACACATAATCTGGTTCGGTGCCGTCTTGATAAGCAATAAACATAAACTCTTTGTTGGATATAATACATGTTGTTCATCTGATTAAAAACATCCAGCATTAAATTCAGCGTACATCTGGCATTCACCACGCACCAAAGGATGAAGGCGAAGTATTAACGCTCTCTGTCAAAGACTCTCAAAGAATTATCTGGTAATCTTTTCTTGTAAATATTCAGAGCTGTTCTCCAAAACATCTAATGGTACGATTCATTCCCTACATTCATTCATACAAACTCTTAAAGAAAAGACTTTCTTGTTCCATTGTATGGCCTTAATCTGCTCTGTAAAGAAAAGAAAAAAAAAAAGGAGGATGCCAGACAGTGCTGGAAGTAACCTTGAAACCACATCTCCAAAATAATAAGCTGAAAGCATGGGCTGGACTCGAAAGGCAAAGCTATGACACTTCAAGAATGCTGCCAGGACAAATTGTGCTCCAAACAAAACAATGAATCAATGTGAAGAGCCACCTGGAGATTTTACTCCAGAAAGTTCATCGCAGGCTTGTTTTTACAGCAGACAGTGATATCCAGGGCAGCCCGAGGAGTATCCAGGGCTTGTAGCCCATTTGTGTGTGATACCCATTAACCTAATTGTACATTATCATAGCAGATGAGACTAAATAATGAGTGACGCAGTGATGTCTCAGTACGAGTTTACGAGAGATCACGGCTGCAACACAGTGTTCTTTCTTTTGAGAGCGGTGAAGGCTAGCAAAGAAAAATACGTCAACAGTTTTCTCTGATTCAGCCGTGTAAATGACTCATGGGGAGATATACTACAATACTTTACCGCAGCCTTGACCAGAGTATTATCAGCTACAGGACTACAGGAAGTGGTAGAGAAAAGAAAGAACAGTAAATAACAACTAAAACATAAAAACACACATACCCACAAATGTTAGGATATTTTAGCCATGCCTTATTTTTTTCTTTCCTGCCAACTTTTTTTTTTTTTTTCTAACAAAGTTTTGATATCAAATGCTCAGCAGAAACAATATACTATAAATTACAGTTTAACTGATTGCTGTAAACCTTTGTTTTATTAAGTCTGACACGCTCAGTTAGCTAGCAGTTTAGCCCCTGGCCTTTTACTGCAGCACATCACCGGTTGTAACACGACACATTTGATTTGAAGTGGCCACTTCATACATTATGATGACAAATACAGCATCAAGTGGGATTTACATTTATAGCCCATAAGGAAACGCTGATCTTTTAAAGATTTATAGCTTGTGTAGTTTTCAGCTTTGACCTTTCCAAATATAGTCACCCCTTTGAGGCAAACGACACGCTTGTGCGTATATAGAACTGGGATGCAGCACAATTCCTTCCAGTGTCTTCTGTGTGTAGTATTGTTTAAAAAAAAAAAAAAAAAACTGTCTGATTCGCCTGCAAGGAACCAAACTGTGTCATAATGTTCAAGAAGCAGGTTTTCACTGTCGCTGTGACAGACAATCCATCTATATCGCGCCGATGACGAGCTGAAAAAGAATTGCTTACCAGAGGATCCAGTGTCGCAGACGCATTTGAAGGAGGCGGGTGACATTTGAACGCATGTCCCATTTTCACAAATTCTGTCACAGTTTTCTTTGCCAACGATTTCAGAGCAGTTTACCCCTAAAACAAAACAAGCACACCAGTTGTCGATTCCACAGAAATACACAGAGGTAAAAGTATAGTTATATCTAATTATGATTTATAGTTATAGTAAATTGAAAAGTGCTTTTAATTGAAAAGAAAAAAAACTGAAATTGAATCACTAGTGTAGATCAGAATCAGATTCAGAAGCAGGTTTATTGCCAGGTATAGTTTGCACAGTACGAGGAATTTGTTCTGGTGGGTTGGTGCAACAGTAATACAGAAAAAAAAGAAAAAATAGAAGATGCAATATAAATATAAAATATAAAATATAAGATAATGCTGCTGAAAAAGTACAGCAAAGGGTTTAAGAAAGAATTTTGGAATGTAAGCTGTTTCAATTTTAATTCTGTTTGCAATAAATGAGATTTTTGGGACTGATGAGGAATAACATTCACTTGACTAAACGTATAATTAAGAAGGCTGCTTGCATTAGATTTTAAGTTGCTTTTCCAGTCTTTTTGCTAATCAGAGCATATCTTCTCTCAAGCAGATGCAGCGATGTGTTACAAAAATTACTGTAGTTACAGTAATTGTAATGTGCAACAACGGTAAATAAATGAGTAGTATTTTGTGGATGTTTGTGAAGCAGCTCAAATTTGAAGAATCTGAGAGAGCTCAACAAATGGGATCAGTGGCATTTGTTCTTACCTGTAAAATGTGGAGGACATAGGCATTTATATGTTCTGTAGTTTGGATCTGTGGATCCATTGCTCAAACATACTCCTTTGTTTTCACAAGGGTTATCCAAACAGGCATCAAACTTTTCACAAAACCTCCCGGAGTAGTGGTGGTGGCACTGACAGTGGTACGCACCGTCCCAGAGACCTGTTTGACAAACACCGTTCCCCGAACACAGTCGAAGCAGAGGAGAGCCCTGACAGAGCTGCGCTTTAACAGATACGTTGAGCCTTAAACCGAGGTTGCACAGCTGCGTGTCTCCTTCGTGCAGAGCAATGAAGTAATGATGACCGGGGATGAGCCACTTGGCCTCAACTTGCTCGCCCTCATTTATATTGTGGGGGAAGAGAAACTGATCTTCCAGCTGTCCGTTCGTGGAGCAGCTTTCAAAGTCATCTTTGGACACATTTAGGAGTTTGATGCCATAGGATTTGAGCGTTTCATCAGCGGACATCAGCAGTTTGTCTCCATGTTGCAGCTGAACTGGGCATATCTGCGGGAAGTTGAAAGGCCGCTCAGTCGACTCGTCTCCCCCCTGAGAATTCCAACACTCGGAAACGCTCCCGCAGATGTTTCCTACGAGGCTCCAATTCATTTGGATCGAGTGTTTCTTAAGGTGCCATTCAAGTGAAGCCTGTCTGTTGCAGACTGTTTGGCAGTCGATCATGTGGACAGCCACAAAAACAGCAATCAAGTGAAACAATGATGCCTCCATGCTTCTCTTGCTATTTCATCCAAATCAATCTGGGACTTTTAAGCCCGACTTGTGTCATCCGGAAGATGAATGAGGCAAATGCATTGTATCGTACTTCATCTGATGGTTTGTGCCACGTAGTCCAAGACGTCCAGGGGAATGCTTATAACCTGAGGAAAACAAAGACTGTTATTAATATTTGCAAAAGGAAGGAGATTTTTTACAAAACTTTTAAAGCCTTTCTAACAGTGTCACAGCTTAAAAAATGAATTTAAAAATTTGCAATTGACAGAGTCCACAGTGCTATTATGAGGATTTTGTTGTACTGTAACACCACAGACTTGTGGCCTCAGCCAGTCGAGCATGAGCTGTCATAATCATATGCAGTGCTGCTGACCACCAAGTGTGTCACAGCAGCCTCGGCCTCCCTGAGGTTTCTACAGAGAGTGACAGTGTCAGATAAAATATTCTCTCTCCCCTGCCGGTGCCTGATACCTCAGTGTCAGGCACCGAGATGAGTTAAAGCAGACAGCATTGTCTTTCTCCCTCAGGCCTTTTTCATACGTGTGCACCAGATAAAACAACAAAGTAGAGAAGCCTCGCTGCAAGAAAAACTCCGCTCCTTGATCAGCTCACAAGGGCTGATATGAATAACTGCATGGCGATAAGTAATAAAACGCTGAATATGGAACACCAATATCAATAGAAGGGGGAGTGATAAAGTGAATGAGATTGCTAGTATTGTCACGGGGGCTCTGCGGGGACCCACAAGACCTCATTTACATGAGATGAGTTTGACTATTGTGTTTCGTTGAACAAATTGGAAAGCTGTCACCTGATTTCCGACCAAAAAAATTAAATTAAATTAAAATTCTAATAAAGAGAACAAAATGTGTAATTGGTTTAGTGTTTGCAGAATATTCATTAATAACAGCAGTGCAAGATTAAATTAGGCTAAAGTAATCTGTTTTTAATTTAACTTTTAGTTAAAGCTGCTCTAATCAATATTTTTATGAATTAAGAAAGGAGTCGTTCAAAGCGATAAACCAGCAGAGCGTCTGCACAGTGTCTTCATGTTTGATAACTACCTGTAACTTTACAGTTTTGGATGACTGTCAAAACATGTATCAGTGTCATTTTCAGCTGGCAGATGTTTTCGGTGAAGGTGTTTCGAAAAGCGCTGTACACCGTGTGCCCAACCCCAAAGGGACATGATAGAGACTGTTGACAGACTGCTACCACCTGCAAGGTGACACGTATGTTACCAAGGGAGACCACCAACAGCATCTGCAGCTGAATTTCAGTTGTCTTGCTGGCATGTGTACTGCACTGTTGACGTCAGTCAGCAATGACGAACATAGCACACCTGTATAAGAAATATTCGAGTCTCAGTATCAAAATCAATGGAGGGGAAAAAACAGCCATGCTTGCCAGTTTTTTTTTTTGTTTTTTTTTTTGCGTCGGGTGCATAATTTAACCAAAAAAAAACTCAAAAATGAAGATCTTGATTGACCTAACTACTTCACAAAAACAATAAATCTCTTAAGAAATCTTCACACTCTGGAGGAATATTCAGACATATATTCATTCATTCATTCTGCAGACAATAATGTTCTGGTATAGTAACAATATTCCACATTGGACAGAGGCAGCCCTCAGATTTCACACATCACGTAATAGCCCTTCTGCATGGCAGACATTTTGACCTGTCGCAGTGGGGAAAGCACAGGTGGAATTAATGATGGCTCGGTTCCATTAAGTGTCCCAGGAAGTCCTGATAGTGAACCAGCATGCACACAAGCAGGACTTCCCCCTTAGTGGAATGCAACTATCATTAATGTGCCGGTGCCCTCCGAACTGTGACAAGCCAAAATATCTGCTGTGAAAGAAGGTCTATTAGGAGAAAACAGCTCAGTGTTATCGTAGTAATGCCAGTTTACAGAATCCATTTCTTCTAAATATGTCCACAGGCGCAGTTTAACTAACAGCTCTAAAACAGAGACGCAGTGTAGTCACCTAGGATAGCTCATAGGACGCTGTAAGATCAGTATTCGTCGGGTAACGCAGGCCTCGTCTTGCAGGTCGTAGCAACCCGTTAAGGCTCCCTGTATGATAGACTGGCAAAGTTAGGTATTAGCCGGCATTTTGTTTTGTAGCATTTAGCAGCAAAGAGTCAGATAAATCATCAGGAGTAGATGGGCGCTGTGAGAAAAAGAATCTTCTATTAAGTCAATGTCTTGATGCACAAACTGACTCTTCACTCCTAACTAACAAAAATTATAGATAAAATTGCCAATCACAATACTAGAAATTGAATGTAATATCCCGACAACAACCTGAGAAAAATAATCTATCTAAATATTTAATACAACAGATTCCAATACGTACAAAAACTGCGTACAGTTTCTGCAGACCTGTCAGTGTTTTCTAGCATCGGTTACCGAGAACCAGGAATGTGATTTAGGCAGGAGGCCATGACTTGTACAGTGGATAGGAACTGGACTTTCACAGCAGCTGTAGCAATTCAATATAATACACTGCACAATAGCATACAATGCACATACATACCTCTCTGACTACCACATGATAACAAGCCCTGGCTCACCCCAGTAGCTACCCTGCCTCACCAGAATACGAATCTAAAGTTGGAGCAGAGAAACAGCCGGGTTAAAATGAAATCCATCTTATATCATCACGCGGGAGACGGCCAACTGGCAACATCAAGAAGCAGCATGAGTAATTAGATGGACACTAGACAAAACACTGAGACTAATTTCCACAGGTACAGGCATGCGAAAGCCTGGTGGTTTACACTGCAGTCAGTGTATTTGAGGCCAATGCTGAATTCTCACTCCTAACTCCTAACACACGGCTGCTAATTTATGTTTTAGCGCAATCCAAAGTAAGATATTTAGACGCGGCACGGTTTGCATGATGAATGCAATTCTGACCCTGAATCACATTCATCCTTCTTAATTATGTCACAAATTAATTTAATCCAAATTGCATTCAATACTAATTCGTACGTTTACGGGAATCTATACTGTTGGCCTTCACTTAAGTACACAGAGCAAAAGGTTTGCTGGGATATTAAGATGCCTTAAAGGTATCGATCAGCCTGGATTAAAGTGCGGGCCACATACGGAGATGGTTCAGGTAATAAGGGCCGTGGGGTCAGAAGCAAGGTCATGCATGTGGGGGTCAACTAATTGTCTCCCACAGCCTCCTGCTATCATTACGCTTCAGTTCAACTCACAGTTTAGGATGCCAATCACGCAGGTGCACTGGGGGCAATGGATCAAGAGAGCTGTGTAAATCCTCGCTTGACTGATGACTGAGAGAGACACCAGGAGGACACATCAAATTATCACGTCAAACCGGTGGGTTACATGTCAATTGTTGTCTGTCATACGACACACAAAAAAAAGACCACAAAGGCTGCTCGAACAGGGGATTAAGCAACAGAAAGAAAATTAAAATCTGCTTTTTTTCCCCCCAACAATTAATTGGCAAAATCTTTTTTTATTGCCAAAAAAATAATTGGTTTGGTATCTCAAATGTGAATATTTGCTCAGCGACGGCCATTTTTCACTATTATGTGACAGTTTCTTGACAGAACGATACAACAGTGAATCAAGAAAGAGATCAGGAGCTAATCAGAGTGTACATTCTATTAAAAATCAGCAGTAGCAGGTAGGCCGTTTCACATAACAAAGCTCAGCCGGTACAGTTTGATCATAAACTAGGCCACATCTGAAAACATTTGCTAACTTGCCAATTTATGAGAAAGATTACATTTTCTCTTTTCTTCGCAAGTAGCAAAGTTTGGCTCATTAAGCCGTCAAGCGGCAGGCAGTGATGAAGATGGAGGCTAGTGAGCGAGGCGCAATTGCTAGTTACAGCACAATGGCTCTTGTGCGAGGAATGAGGACGCACAGGTGTAAGTTGAGGCAAACACTGTCGAGATAAATAGTGCCAGGCTCCTTGTGTATGGTAATTCCTCATTATCATTTCCTTGATTCAGAACTTCTCACACCCTGACAGCTGCAGCGTATTCTACGCTCTCTTTTTTTTTTTTTTCGTTCTGTATTTTTTTGCCAGCTCAGGGACTGGGGATGACTTCTCAGGAGTTTATATTTGTGTTGCATGTTAAATAAAGTAGAATAAAATTAGAATTCAATTTGTCAGCCTCCTACATTGATGAAATCTGCTGCTTTTCTGTCGTAACACATTCTTCGGGATCAACAACAAAGAGAGGGTCTTTTTACAAACCTCTTTGCCACAGTGGAGCTGCCGAAATTATTAAATCAGAAGGTGAAAGCAAATCATCTCTCCATTTATCACCACAGATTATGGAGGTATGAGGTAGATGAACTTTATGACTGCCATTACGGATTTCCTAGACTGCTTTTTTTTTTGTTTTTTTTTTTCCCAATTCAACAAAAAAAAAAGATTGGTAGAGCAGGAACATCATTTGTCATCTGCATGCCAATTCATTCTAAAAGCTTTCCCTGTGAAAAACAAATGAAAAAAAAGAATCTTTCGGAAAGTTATTTCACCTGAGAAAGTCTCACTGCACAGTAAACACACATTTTAAATCAGCTGGCACAAAACTCATTTCTCTGTTCACTCACTGTTAAACTCACTTCTGACAACACTGCAGTGATGGATTTCGGTAGATGATGTCCCATTTCAGAGTAGGTTAGAGCAGAAAGAGGTCAACTGCCATCATCATTAAGTATGTTGGAATACAGACCAGTTTCGGAGCACATTACGAATAAAAAGCACCTCTGCTCCAAGATGTTCCTGATGATGGAACACAAACATTATTTTTACCTGCGTATAATCTCCCATATCCTGCAGGTAGACTTCAAACTGATAGAAATCTGTTTAATTTTTGTGTGTTCTATGAGCAGCAGGATGCCAATGAAACGGCGCTGAGCCACTGATGTCACTGCGGAGCCACTGGAGGACTGATTAGCCAAACACCAGCAGGCTGCTGGCCTCAGCTACCGCCGGACGAATCGCTTGTGCTCCCTGGGTAGCTGTGTGGATCATCACTGATCAGCTATAACACTGATGAGCAACCGGGCCTCGCAAGTCTGAAAACCAACCCACACATCCGTTCCCCTACTCTGAATGCCGCGACTGACGCCAACAGCAAAACCAATTTCAACTCAAATTTTAGGGCTGTTTTATAAAACAACTTAATTACTGCAAAATACCACAAACCATTCATCATTTCAAATGATATCTCATGCATGGGAAGCCACAGTTGATGTGTCTTCTTTCACAGACACCTAGTTTTTTTTTCCTTTCTTTGTTCTCTGTACCCCCAAGAAACATTTCAAAGAACTGCAACTACAGGATGTTTTTCAAGAACAATAACTCAAAGACAGAATAACCATGGGTTAAATTAAGCCAGAGCCGGCCGCGGCACAGCTTTACCAGCATGACTTCACCTCCATGAATTGCTCATTTTTTTGTTTGAGGCGATACCTTTATCAGTCACGAGCCCCCCTCTAGTACAGTCTACAGTGTTTCCTGTTTATTTGGTGCTCTGGAGGAGAACCTTAATAAGGTAGGGCTGAGTGTCTTTGTTTGTTTGTAACACTTGTGCAGTGCTTTGGGGAATTGCAGTATATACACTCCATGCCACATGGAACCTTAAGAGGCGTGTATAGAGGAAACACAGCCGATCTATGAGGCAGCACGGTCACATTATCGCGATCCAGAGGATGTGGTTCGCCTGCGGGCCACAAAGTTGCTTTTTTGATTTGGCTGTAGTGGGTGGGTCAATGTATGAAATAAGAATCTTGTTCACGTTTTTCATTTTGCTCACAAACACCGAGCACCTTGGTGTTAACAGGTGTGGTTGTTGGAATCAACAAAATTTAGCTCACGTCAATCACCAGCCCTCTGAACTCTTCTCCTGGAAAGCTGCATATTTGAAAAACAATAAGCCCGTCTTTTGTTAAGATTCTTTCTGCTCTTCTTTTGCTTCAATGCAGACTGAAATTGAACACACATTTAGTACAGCAGATGAACGGCATCCACTAAGTCTGATAATATAAAAGTAAGGTTAAAAAAAAGTGAGTATAAAGGCACGAACAATTACTATAACCTCTAAACTTACACCATTTCACAGCTTCTCATGGTCTAGAAATTCTAAAGATGGATCTGTAACTCAAAAGGCATAAAAGCAGTCCTCCTACCGCAGCCATATTCAACAGTACATTAGCAATCCAGCATATATACAGTCGATCAGGGCTGCTGTGTGTGTGGTAATTACCTGCCAACGTGGTTTAACTTTCAGTCCTGTGTGGTTGTTTGTTTGTTGTTTAGGAGAATATCTTTTAAAAAAATAAAAAAGTAAAACAGGTTTCCATTACATTTGGTGTAGGTTTGGCCACCAGCCAAGAAACAAGTGATTAGTTTCTGGTCAGGATCCAACACTTCTGCAGGAGTACTTAACACTGTAAGACAGACTTCTCATAACTACTGTAGCCTACTTAACTAAGAAAACAACAACAACAAAAAAAAACTGGCATCTGTCACCGTAAAGTTCAACAACTTCAAGTAGGTCAGGGCTTACTGCTGAGCCCTATTAGCACCACAGATTGTGTAAGATACAGTGTTTGATTATTGATCACCTTTGGGAGCAGAGAATGAGGTTTCCTCATCCATTCGGGGACTTGGACCCTCACATTCAATCTCTGCACTGATTCTGGTGATTTTGATTTCTACCAAACTGAAACGTGCAGAGCCTCTTACCTACTTGAGCAGGTGAAAGAGTTTGAATCAATTATTTTTGGGATGGTAATATCCACAGAGACTGAGCAGTGCACTGCTCATTGAAAGCTGAAGCAGGCCTGCAGCCAAAAGGACTGCATTAAACAACAGCTTAGCATTAAACTCAACGGTCTCTCTCTGCCCCCATTCTGCAAAAGAAAAAAAAAAAAAAAGAAGCCAGGCCCAGGATTTACTCTAGACGGGTAATCTGACTAGTAGAGTGCGCACATGGACCATCTGCTGTACGCGGAGCGGAGCGCGTCTCTGCTGACTGGCAATTACACTGTTAAAGGTTTGATCGCGTGTAGCCCGCTAGGACGCATGCTCACCATCAAGTTGAAAAGGTGATCCGCACCGGGACGTCGACCTGTAACGTCATTTTGTGTATGTGCATGCGGAGGGGTTTCTGAGACGTACCTCTCCGTGGGGAATATGACAGCTGAAGCGTCTTAAGCGCACACGGGAGGAAAACGTGTTGCTAAGGAAATGTGATCAGACGCTCCGGGGGCTGAAGGCGTGCCTCTGCGCGCAGGAGCATGGCCCTCTGCGGCCGGTGCAAGGGCGGGGATAGCAGCCCGCCTGATTGATTATTTAATTAGGCTTAACTAAATATTCATTATAAGCCGTTCCAAACAAGCCGAGCTCTCCCAGTAAATGATTTTTTTTTTTTTTCCCTGAGAGGTGCAAAAAAGAAAAAAATTAAAATAAATAAAATTGACTGAGCTGTCCAAAAAAAATAAAACATTTTAATTGGACCACAGCAGATCTGCATTAAGGAACACGTTTAATACAAACTTCCACAAATTGATGAGTATTTCATAAATTAGAGTGGCCTAGTAAATAAATACGCATTACTGTAGTGCTTAGACGCGCATGAGCTGCTTCAATTGCTTGGACTGATATTAAGATTAGGCCTCTCTGCCACGAGTGCAGCCACTCAGAAAGCTGAAGGGATGTACACTGTAAAATGTGGAAAGTTGATCTTACTTAAAAAGGAATCTAGGAAACCGGGTGCACTCGAAAAAGGTACGTAAATATAAGCATTAGTCTACTTGTAAAGTTACTTAAAATTTTTGCTGTATTTACTTAATTTTGTGAACTTAAAAGTAGCAAGTATAATGAACTTGATCTTTCCAAAGGTTAGAAACTTAAATAAAAATAATAATAATAATTGATCAGATTTATATAGCGCTTTTCTAGACACTCAAAGACGCTTTACACTGTCAATTATTCATTCACACACATTCATTCCGGTGGTGGTAGCTACGACTGTAGCCTGGGGCAGACTGACAGAGGCCATTCTGTCCCTCCAACCACCACCTTCAACAATCCATTCATGGGGATGGGTGAAGTGTCTTGCCCAAGGACACAGCGACCATGAATTGAACAGCCAACCTTCCAACCATTGACCGACCTGCTCTACCACCACAGATGCCCCGTAAAGTTTCCGGAAACTTCTCCTGCACTTCTCTATTGTACATGTGCACTGCTGAGTTCTGTGTTCGGTCAAGGAACAGACTGTTTCAAGTCCAGGTTACTCAAGTGTACTTAGTTTGATAACTCTTTAAGGAAAAATTAGTACATACTCACAGTTCATGAGTTAAATGAACAGGACGGTGAGAAATAAGTAAAGTACACTAATGTGATTGAAGTAAGCATAGGTATGACCTTTTAGAAAGTGGCAGCAGGATTAAACGAGCACTTCAGCATTTTTTTGGAAAATGTGTATGTTTTCTTTATTGATGAGAGTTACATAAGGAGATTGGAATCATGCACATGTGCACTGAAAAAAAAAAAAGTGTATTTGAAGTGTAGCTGAATAAATACTGCTGCCTTTTGGCCTTGGTGAAGACTGTCTATGTTTGGCATTGTACTAACTTGAAACTGCATCTTTAAACTGGTATTCAGATTTCAAATCACGTGCAATTTTTTTTGTTCCATTTTCTTTTGTGTTTTTTAGATTCTTCTGCAACTCAGCAGCTGATTTCTTTGAGAAGGAATGCAGAGTACAAACAAGGAAACAATGTTACTGATAAAATAATGTTTTATATTTTACATTTGGGTAAACCAAATAAAGAAGTTGGACATATAGGTAACTTCAAGCTGCCTTTCTTTAAAATTAGGTTGCAGCTTTGGTCATTTAAGAGGAGTCGAGTAATTTAGGTACATCTAACCTAAACCACTGGCATTTATATTACTTGTTAGCTTAATCTGGATAGACTCGATTCAGTTGGAGCAATTGATTTAAGTTGGTCCAACAATTGTCTTTACTTACTTGGCACCTTATCGCGCAGGAGGGTTATTCAGAATGCTTTACAGACAAAAATGTAAATGTAATGAGTTAAATCAAGGTCAGTACAGTCAAGTTGAATAAAATACAAGCACATTTTATGGAACAATTCAAACTGGTTGACTGAAATAGCAGAAAAAGACAGAAAACAAAATATCTACTTTGCAGAATAAAGCTTCTAAATCAAGATCAGTGGAAAACAGAACTGTCTTAGCTTGCTTCTAAACGTGGTTATGATTAAATCTAAGCATCACGATAAGACACGTTGTAAATGTGTTTCATCTGCTCATATTCGTCCCAGTTTGACTGCCTTGAAGTGACTAAAGACTCCTGACGGTCTAGTGTTGGTGCAAACTGAAGAAAACGAGATAAAACTTGTTAATTAGTGAGCTTAGCAATTTCTGGTGGGCGGATTTTGTTACTTTCGGTCGGAGCCAGGCTGGCTGGGTCATCCTGTTCTAGTCTAAGCTAAGCTAACCAGCTGCGAGCTGTAGCTTTTTCAGTCGACAGACAGGAAGAGCGCACGGCGACGACTCTCATCTGCTCTCAGCGAGAAAGCTAACAGGCACGTTTATGTATTATTCACACTTATTTATTTCTCGGTTCGCTTTTGTTTGTTTTTTTTTTAACATCGCTCTCCTTTTGCACACACACAAGGAACAAGGCAACCGTAGTGATTTTATATTTATATACTATTTAATGTTTATTTGCTCAGGGAATGGTTTGGCAGCCCGTGTGTGATACATATATATATATATATATTTGCAGTGACCTACATCCTGTTCACCGTACAGGTACATTCACACCAGGGAGCTGCACTGCAATCAGTCTTGTGCTTGGTGGTTGCTGGAAAAACAACAGCCTATAAGTAAGGGGTTAAATGCCTTGCTCCAGGGCGATTCGGTGGTGGCTGCCGAGGGAGGCGAGAGCGTTTGGTCATTTACATTCCCAGCTCTGATTCCTCCAGCTGGCCAGCGACTTCCCTCATTTGTAAGCATGTCAGTGGCCTGTCTGACCAGGAAATGTACCTGTGTTCTAGTTATTCAAGGGAATCATCCTTATTTGAAGCGGGATTTTATTGAGATCGTTTTATTTGTTTCACGCAGCAGAAAGCAGTTGTGGAATATGGGAGCTGGAGTTACTGCAACCCAAAGTGCAGACAGGGTCAATTACAAGAGCTTTGATTTCATTTTGCTGTAATAAGGTTTCAAAGCGAAAACAATAAGAAAAAATCAGTCGTTCTGCTGAGAATAACAACAACATCCTGGGTTCAGACACACACTGTAATGGTTTACAATGTCGTGTTATTACAATAAACTTGAAGCACAGATTTTTATGTGCAGATGTTCAAAGGACTAAGATGACTCTTTGACCCACTTTTAAGCCGCACCAGGTGAGAAATAGAGCGGCATGACAGATGTTTTTATAAAGGTCAGCGGTTTCCGTTACACCTTACTTTTCTTGATTGTTTGTTCACAGCAGCATTCGCAACACATTTTTTTTTACAAGTCTGCTCTCCTCCGTGGTTTATGCTCTCTCCACTTATTCTGCCCTCTGCGAGCTGTTTTTCGCCCTACAGGAGCTCTTGCAAATCATCTTGTCAGTAGTCAGTTTCGAGTAATTTCAGGATCAATTTTAAGATGAGTGTTCTTATCAAAATACATCAGTATGAAGCACCTGCCTGACCTTAAGAGTTGACATATTCTATCTCCTATGCTTATCTCGGTGAAAGACATTTAAGTTCTCGAATTTGGTTCGCTTCCCCACTGTGACTAGATTAACGAGCTGCCCTTTTGCTCGTAGCATTGGCTATATTTCCTGCAGCTTTAGGTAGCTTCATTATATACAGAAATATTGACCTTCAATGCTTTTTATGAGAATGTATAACAGAGAAAAGCAAGCATTTATCTATATAGCTCTGCAAACTATTCTCATCACTCCCCATCTTCCTGTAGCGTGCCAAGCTCATGCTTGGCATTTAGTGTCGCACTGTATCAGTTATTTTATATGACGGGAATGTGCTATATTTGATTCCTTGCTTCCTCCTTCTCAATGTCACAGTCCAAAAATAATTATGCAATCAGCGTAATGAATCTGATAATTAAAGCCATCGTGTTTTGTGTGACAGAATCAACTACTTTGGGATATTTCTGTCTTTTTCGAAATCTCAGTATCTCCAAAAAAGAAATGAGCTTTACATACTGCTCTATCCAATCTACAGCGTTGCTAAAATAAACATAGCGAATAAGTTTGAGTGACACTAACACCAATAATACTTTAATGAGTCTCAGAAAATGCATTTTAAATAGACAGCGGCTGAAGCTATAAGGGAACTGATTATGCTTAAACTGATCAAAAGGTGTTGGAAACGATTAGCTTTAAAAGAGTTTAGCCACATTTTAAGTACATAATTTAAAAAAAAAATCAAGCAAGAACAGACAACACTTGATTAGCAGTGACTTTTGGTACTTTTTAGCACCTTGCTGTAGGTTAGAAAGTCTGTGGGCTTGATGCACTTTTTCCACAGTATGTGCTGACTCAACAACTTGTTAATCAAGCCCACAGTTATGCACACACAGTCAGCTGCATGGAGCCCGCTGAGAAATACTCGGATCCCTCTTGAATATAGATATAATTAGATTGTTGCACAAGATCTTGCTGGCTGAATTATGAACACAGGCGCGCACTGTGTGTTCACTAAGCAGAAGGCAGTGAGTGATGCTAAACAATATCGCCTGGGTATAAAAACCGAGGTTTGACATTCAAAGGTTCAAACATTGCGGCTTGACTGTAATGCGCGCGCTTGAAAACACGAAATTACCAATTTTTCAGTTTATTAACGTGTCCTTTTTGCCAATATTGTCGGGTGTTAGCTGTAACAAGTCGACTAAATATATAAAACATACTCAAACGGCCAACATTTTAAGAACTTCCAGCCTATAATGTCAAATATGAAAATGGAGCCAGAAAAGTGGAAATAATGAATGTAGACAGACATTACTAAAATGTCACAGAGGAACATTCATGTATTAATTACTGACTCAGAGGCCAAATGCCATGCTGTAATTGCCCCAAAACTTAAATGTATAAGGTGATAAAATAAGAAAAAAATTCAAGTATTTCGTAAATTTTCCGCACAGTTTTAGAGATTAATCAACATTTACATGTAGCAGCATTTATTCTGCCCCCGAGTACGTGACCTTTTCCACTCATGCATATCGCAGAGCGCTGAGGTAAACGTTGTTGTACTCTATGTATCATATGCTCATTTAATAAAAATGCAATATATTATCCTGCAGTTCCCCAAATTGACCTACAAAGAATGTATTCCCATCAGGCTCGGGGGGGAGAAAGTGTTCACAAAATGAGTAATTGCTGCAAATGGAAGGAACAAATCTGTGTTTACACAGTTAAAAAAAAAATCCTACCAGGCATCCAGCAAACACGTATAATCGCAAATAACACGGTGATGGGAAGTGTTGCCTTGAAGTGTCACTCGGGTTTGATAGATAGGACAAACGTACGAACAATACACAAATGGACAACGTGAAATATGAGAATAATCTCAAACAGAAATCATCATTTTCCTGGCAATTTTGCATGGAAATTGGATCAAAACGTTGCCTGTGTATCATCGTCTTTACACATTTCCATATCCTTTTAACAGTGATCGATCTTAGTTACGCTGGAAAACATGAATTGTGATCGCAGATTGCGCTTTGCGGGTTGACTGATTACTCTGGATTCAGTTGATAGAGTAGGGAGGGCGCTTGAAACAAGGACACCGCCATCTTTTCTCTCTACCTCTGGGATTTAAATATTAAACATAAAGGATGGCAGATTATTATCCCTGTCACCTTGCCTTAAGCAATGATATTCTGTCTTAACAGTGCCATCAAATACCTGCTGTGTCACATATTAGTTGGAATTCAGGTTCTCTGAAAAAAATGTTTATGAGGCGTGCGAGCGAAGAGAAAAAACATTTCCCTGTAGAGCTTGGCTTCTTATCTCTCATAATCATTTGGCTACAGTTTGAAACAGTTAAAGAGAGTCTGCAGTGAAAATATCTTTGAGCCTGGCGTTTACAGCTAATGTAAAATTATATTTAGATGCTTTGAGGTAAAGTGGCTCTTTAGGTTGTTGCTATTTTGTGTTGTCCTCATTTGCAGCGTTGTGTTCTGGTGCGCGCATGATGATCTTGGAGCAACACAAAGCAACAACATTTAACATTTAATCTGAACATGTCTGGCTGCAAGAGTCGCTTAATTTAGAGGCTGAATTTTAAAGTTTGATGATGGTAAAACACAAGTACTGACGCATATTGGCTGAACACTTTTCTCAGCTTAAATGCTCACAATATCTAATCTAGAAGACACAGTTTCTGTTTACTTGTAATGTAAACCCTTAAGTAAGTGTTAGGTCAATAAAAAAAACATTCATCAACGTATTTATTATGTTAGTGGTTTGAAGTACATAACCGACAATGCAGTGAACCCATCGGGATGAGCTGCTGAAACACACACACACACAAAAAAAATGTTTTCAACAGCAAACCATGACTCTGCCACATAGCACTGAGAAGGTGATGATAAAATCAATGCTCAGAGGTCATTCTACTTAGAGCCAATAAAAAATGCTTGTGAGCACTGGGAATAGAGAGCAAAACTGCACAATGGAGGGAAGGTTACTGCATTTACGAAGCATCTCACAAAGCTGGCTTCTGCGTGATTCTACGAGTTCATTCTGTCCTACAAAACTACCACCAAAGAATTGCACCATGTACCTGTATTTCATGCATTTTTTAAGACAACAACTCCATTTTCCCGAGCTTCGTGCATCTCGCATCGTGCATTTTTGGCATGCCAGCGCAAGCACAGCTCATAGCGTTTTCTTATTTTCAACAGCTCGTTTCCATGACAACATTATCAAAATTCTGTTGCTGCCATCTTTCTGTGTTACCGGAGGTTGACGCGACATACCAGGGATCCTTCAATCCATTCACATTTATAGTGAATGCATAGAACAAATTCGCAAATACTGTAATAATAAATATCTTCTTTGGAGATGTGTGGTTGAGCCCCAGAGTGTAATTCCAAAGCAGATTTAAAGCTGTTTTAAAAAGAAAAAAAATAAACAAACTGGGTTATCTTAAATTCCACAATAGGATACAGTAGGAGAGATATAGTTGGAGACTTAACTGCTGTGACCATAAATAGACTCCGATGTGTAATATTCTCCACCACTTCAGCAAAAACTTGTTTTCACAAACTTTATTCAGCAAGCTGGCTGATGGATTTCACGCTAGTTTAAGGAAAAGCTACGCAGTCAGAGGCATCATATTACAAGTATCAAACTTTGTAGTGTCCTAAGAGAGCTATGTGAAATCCTCAAAGCCGGCAAAACATAAATCATCACAGAGGCACAAGACATATCAGTTACTGAGCTCTGCACTCACATGAAAGTCTCAGTCCATGCTGGGAAAATCAGTGAAGTAAAAATGTCACTACCTGTCTATGCTGGTGTGCTTTCTGGCTGCATCCTCAAAGTCTCTCCATGGCTTCATCTATCCAATCTTTTGGATCCATGCTTCATGACACACAAAGGGAAGCTACTGTACCCTAGTTTCCTTGACACAGTGTCTCATCTCCCCACCTACCCAGAAAAGAAGAGGAACACTGCGTTAAATAAGTGGTAATGATATAAAATCAAATCTATTTAATCAAAATGATAGCAATAAAATAAGTAATGGTAAGCAGTTGTGAATGTAAGAGGGGGAAAATGGGCCCATTTATTTACTCCCTTCTGTGGTTAACTGCTTTCAGATGCTCATTTTACAATTGAATTAAATGTTGTCTATGGGATGTTGTTTCTTGTCAGGTTTTAATTAAACAGAATAATTGCAAAAATATATTTCATGCAATTGCTGGTTAACTTTTTCTTCTCTTTAAATCTAACAAACAACCCTTGCAAAACAACTTTTTTTTTGGCTTTAGCTTTAGCTTCTTTTCTTTTGGCTTCAGCTTTAGTGTTCAGCAAAAAAAAAAAAATCCTTCCTTTAATGGAATTCAGGACAACAAAAGAAGCATGCCAGCAGACACCCATAACCCCGAACCAGCTCTGGGACTGCATTTACATTGGTACAGTTGCTCTATCCTGTGATGCTTTAGGCGCTATTCTTTCTGCCTGGTGCCCTCGCTTTGCCACATTTCCTCCTGCATTTCACTTGAACTCATACAAGTAAGCTCGGAGTTTGCAACTCCCCAAATATTATAAAATATGTAGTCATTCATGACATCCTCCACGTTGTTATCATGGGATGCATTTTTTCGCTGCTGGCTGTGCCAACATTGTTTATTCATCTTTACTGAGTGGTATTTTGGAGTAAGTGATGCTCTGAGGAGATCATTTATTCAGCTGTGAAGTGGTTCAGATGTGCACATCGCACAGCCTACCATTTTGTCTTTTGAAGTGAACTTGGATAAGCAGGAGATCTGAAAGTACGAACACATGCTCGTATGGTTGTTCTGTGGGGTTTGCAAGACAACATTGTATAACAGTAGAGTCCAATTTTGGAAGTTCACTGAAGGTGACCACTGAGAATCAGAACAGGAACAAAGTGAGTATCTGTTGGCATGCAGTATTTTGTATTAAGAGGGATAACAATGCAATTTTTAAAAATATCTAAAAAAAAAAATAGTGCAATAAAAAAGTACTCTAGTGTACAAATGTACTTTACTTTTTGTAATTTAGCATAACATGCTAATGCCACATTTGCACTCAAAACCACAGGACTGTAGAGAATGTTAACTTTTTTTTTGAGTCAGACTCTCTCACTCTGATAACAGCACGGGAAAGGCTGATGAAAAATGGCAGTTAATTCAGATGGTTGGTATAAAGGATGAAGTCTTCGCTTTAAACAGACAGTGGGTGGCATTTACATTCTGAACATTTCAACCTGAGATCATGTCAAACTGACTGAATATAGAAAATATACCCCGAGAATCCTTAAATAACATGAAATTTCATTTAAAATGTGTTATCTGCTGCTCAGTCTGGGAGCTTCTTGCAGGTCTGTCATGAAATCACTCGTCTACGCATTTGAACTCGTCTAATAAAATCTCTCCTCAGATGTCCGTCCATCTATTAGCTATACTCTCTTTATTCTAGAGGGTTGCTGGAGGCTAGAGCCTATCCATGCATGCTTACGCTCACTCTCATGGCTAATTTAGAACCACCAATTAACCTACCATGCACGTCTTTGGACCGTGGGGGGAAGGAGATGCAGAAAGAAAAGGGAGAACAGACAAACAACACAGAGAAAGGCTCCAACCGATCAGCCTGCGAGGCAACAGCTTTGTTTGCCTCTCCTCAAATATATAAAACTAAATACAGTCTACCTTTTAAAGTGATATATATGTTTAACATCATCCATATGCAATTATTCCTGACCTATTGATCTTGACCTGCACAGCCAGTACACCAGTTCTAATTCAGATTCTCTTATAAATATTAATTTGCATTACGCATTAACAGAAAGTGCTGTTTCTGACAGTTGATGAGAATGTTTTTTTCTTTTCCCCTTCAGTTTACTGTTTTGCTTTCCTGCCTTTCTAGTAAAAAAAAAAAAAAGGGAAGACGAAGCAGCCGAGTCGTAGCCATAGGATTGTGGGGGGAAACGGATCAAGCACATCCTCCCTTTGACCTACTTATCTGCCGACTTGGCCTCCCTCCAACTGAATCATTACATCTGCGGTGTGATCCGAACCAAACGCCACGACTGTCCATTACCCACAGGTGTCTTCAAGTCGCTTCTGACTTTGCTCAGTCTAGCTGTAATTCCCTTGATATATTATCGGATGGTAATTGGATGGGGAGTAGCCATGACTCAGAGAGGCCAGAACATGAATCAAGTTGGACAGAGCATATCTTTGTACCCAATGACACCTAAGAGGTCATTGCTCTTGGAGTCCGTAAGCATGGTTTTCTTTCTGACGGTTGATGACAGTGCTAACATTTTTACTGGGATGCTATTATGGCAGCTATTTTGATGTCCAGTGCTGCATCCTCGTGCCGCTGCAGGGTGAGTACCAACTGTGTGATATATATATGGTGCTCAAACCGACACTCACCATCTAACTACCTAAGATTTCAAAATAATAGTATTTTGCTGCAACGGATTCTAAAGATGGATGATTATACCTCTATCCTTGTGGAGAAGCACTACTCTAACCATGATTTCCCTTTATTAGACAATTTATGAAAGCAAGGGTAGGTAGAATAGTAGCTGTATCCTTACTTAACCCCACTGTCCTGTTTACAATCCTGAAGAACACGCTTTAACAGCTCAAAACACTCATAACTTCATTTTATCACTTCGATTCTTCACAACTTTTTCTGTCTGCTACACAAAATAACAAAAATACTTTTGTCCAAGGTCTTGGACACACAGCCATAAAACATGGTTAAAGGAATAGTTTGACATTTTGGAAAATATGCATATTCAGTTTCTTGCCAAGAGAGTTAGATAAAAAGACCAGTTCCACTTTTGTCTGCACTGTGCTGCAAATATAAAGCAATAGCAAGTGGTCGGTTTTCTTAGAGGAAGACTGGAAACTGGGCAACAGCCAGCCAAGTTTAACAACAACATGCTGTGGTTTTTACAGGGGTTATGTGCAGGACTATTTCTTGGCCGGATTCAGTAACTCCCCGGAGTCTTGTTGCCGATGCGAGGTTGCCAAAGAATCAGCAGGAAGCGGTAAAGCACTAAAGGTGTCGGTCGGTGGATTTTGTTATCTTTGGAGAGTCAGGCTTGCTGTGCCCCTCAATTTGTACTAAGTTACTGGAGGTAGTATGATATTAGAGTTGTATTCCAAGGAAGAAAGCAAGGAATAGCATTTCCCAACAATGTTGAACTGTACCTTTAAATGCAATGACTCTTCCTTACATATACAGTGTTGTTTTTTGTGCAGTGCTACACTCATAAAATGCTTAATAAGGCTATGTGGACAATTGTAGTTATATTGCATTTGTTATAGTGTACTGCAGAATCGAAACCAAGCTATAGTTACACCTCTGTGCAGGAAAAATATACAGTTCTTGGTCTGGGAATGACACATTTGGTTTAATAAGGACATTATGGTTAATTTTTTAAGTGTGTTTTGTCCTCTTCATCAAACTCCCAATGCAATCAGATAACGACTACTCTAAATATTTACTACATACAAGGTCAGATAGGAAAAAACAGCAGTGAGAAACAACACCAAAGTGACGTGATGTCAACAAAACCGCCACACAAAGACCCTAACAGCAGCATTTGTATTTGAGAAGGGAATGCATGTGATTGTGTTAACAACATAGGCCGGCAAGGGAGCCTGTGATCATATCTCTAAAGAGGTTTTGAGTCTGAGGGTGCATTGAATTGTCCCTGCTGCATCCAGTTTCCAGCCTTCGGTTATTTAACCAGGTGCTTGGACCGGCTCAATTGTGCGTTTGTGAGGCATGAGAGGCTGTCCGCCTTGGAGGTTCCCTTAGTCAGCAGGCTGGTTCCTTAGATGTAATATCCTGTTTCTGTACTGTGTGCTGCAGGTTATTTGTTATATTTCCCCTGGCACTTCATACAATATGGTGCTCAAATGGAGTTGTGCCTGCGCAGTAAAATGCCTGTTTACTTTAAATATATAGCAAAAATACTGTACTGAAATTAGAGTCCAGCAGTTGAGAGATTACAATGCTGCATTGATATTTGTTTGAATAATCAATATGATGTTTCCCTCTTTTCTTTTCTTTTCTTTTTTTTGTTTGTGAAGCACTAGGGGTGCTGTGGGTCTGTTCTACATCACTGTGCTTGGAGTATTCCTGTATTTCAATTCCCAATAAACATCCAAGGTAAACTTGAAAACAGAAAATACATACATTTTCCCTCTAGGTCTGCAATACACTTCTCTACTACACCGTGCTATGTTTTGTGCAATGTAGCGCAATTCCCCGAAGACACGTATCATCCCATCGACTTTGCAACTGAAATGTGAAATATTTAATGCGTGCCGCTATTTTCTATATGCACCATGTTCTCTGTAACGCCTTAGTAGCAGTAGTATCATTAACGGGATTTAACTCATTTACATTTCCCTAATTTGGTTAATCAAGAGCCATGAATCTTAATGTCAATATTTTACCCAACACAGTAATCGTTTCAGGGAAGAGAAAAAATATATAAATTATAATGTTTTGAAACGCCATCATTTTGACCCATTTACCCATCAGACTTTATTTGCACAGACAGCAACATTCTCTGCATCTGCGCTCGGAGGAAGAGATTTACCCTGCTCATTGCATAATCATTTCTTTCTCTTTGCTTGCTATACTTAGCAAGCAACCTGACATGCCTCAACAACAGGGCCCACAGACACCTCCATCCTCATGTACTGTTTTCCAAGGACTTTTTTTTTTGCTTTGATGTACAAAGACCTGGCATTGGTAACACCGGGGAAGGTGTGCCTAGCATGCAAATACTGCAGATATTTATTATTTGTACAGGAAAAAGCAGAGCGTTTCTCAGGACCCTTTCTCCTTGCTGCCTGTGTTGAAGGTGAGTTTTCTGAATCTGACTGTGCTGTAGATGCGTTCAGGATTTCATTTCCTACATAAAAAATAAATAAAAAAATGTTTTTCACAGAATGCGTGCACCACCCTAAACAGATTTTTTTTCCTCCAATGTTTACCATATGTATTCTGCATTACAGCTGTGACGCAGAGCCCTTTCCGTTTGTTAAAAAAAAAGTTACTGTCTGGAGAGATACTGACAGGGTATTTATATAGTAGATGAATTAAATAAGACTTCGGTTCATTTGATGCCAGCCTACGATTCCTGTTTCCATGTTAGAAACAAGGGAATGATCATTAGCATCCATTGTCATGTGATATAATTTATGAGATAAAATCTGATTGTAATGAACTCAAAGCCCTTAACTGCAGGACAGACTATTACACACTTTGAATATACTGGTGTTGCTCTCTCCCTGTTTAGATTTGCATCAATACTGAGATTTTTTTTTGTGAAAAAATATGACTCTTCTTATTGCTAAATTACTGTATAAAAACTGAAGGAGCAGCAGGGAGACCTCACCTGATTCACAAGTTGTTAAATTTACATGAAAAATAAAAAGATGCATCCATTTTAATCTCCACTGAATTCCAGCAACTGACCAACAGCTATAATAGTATCATGTACAACAGCAATTCACAAGGTGCGGGTAATGTTTCCTAACAATCTCATAACTCAGAGGCTGCATAGTAATGCTCTCTCACACCAAAACAAGGTGTCAAAACAAATCACGGACAGACAGCAAATAACTAGCAGGAATAAATACTCTGAGGCTGCAGTATGTGCTGCTTGGTTTTTTCTAGGCATGACCTAAAAAGCCAAGTTAAGAAAAAAAAAAAGCACAGCATATTAAAGCATGGCAAAGCTGCACTTTAAAACAAATCGTGGTACATTTGAACGATCAAGTCCAAACTGAAAAGAAGGAAAAAGAAGTGTCAAATAAAAAAGTACAGTGATGAATTTGAATGGATGTCCCTTGTTTTTTGCCTCAGTTTGGAAATTTCTCTTCAAAATATGAGGCTTTAAATGCTTCTGTGATGCCAACAAATAGGCCTTTGCTATATTAAACCCCTTAGCAAGACAAATGTTCCTAAAAAAGCCGCAGATCAATTGACGATTGCTTTAGATTACATATAAATTGAACATGAGCAATTGATGTGAGGCAGTATGCTGGCATTGCTCCAGCAAGGGACTTCCAAACAGACGGGAAGCTGGCTTTGCCAGGTATGGATGCAGCAACAATGCCAACGCCTTGATGTGAGGCCATACACAACTCAGACTACTCATTTTAAAGTTATGCACATTCAGTCTTAGCTGGACTGGAGTGAAGGACTGGAAAATACTGTCAGATGAGACCTGATGAAATATACAGAGCTTATATGAGTAATTGATAGTGTCCATAAAACATACAATAACCCACAATTGAACCATTTCGTTCTCTGCATTTTTCCTGGTAATAATAGAAACGCTAGTAAAGGTACAAAAAATAATGGTGCCATTGAGATCTGACCCTGAATTTGTGCCCCTTTGCTGAGGCAAGTTCAAATGTTTAATACCAGAGAACGGTAAGATAGAGATTGCATGTTAATATGATTTAGGATGTAAGCAGATAGGGCAGGATGGTCCTCAGTAAATGTTATAATAGCTCCTAGAAATTTGCTCCCATAGCTAATACCCTGCAAAGCCTCTGAAAATCAGCTGCTGAAAGTTGAGCTCCAGGTAGCCTTTCCAAGCTATTACCCAACCTCTTCATCCAATCAAACCCTTGCTTTCTATTTAAGCTTTTAAAGGTCAGCCTGAGTGACACGGAACAGCTGCTGGCTGTTACATTAGGCTCCAGACGATCGATCATAGTAAAAATATAATCATTACCTTTAATAATGCTGCTTATTTAGCTAAATACGGCACCATATTACTTACTGCAAAAAGGAAAAGTGTCCCCAGTTTTATTGGGCCTAGTTCTAATGGCTGCTCCACTGCTCTCAAATCACAGTGATTCAACCATAAGGGTATGTTTTGAAAGCTTTTTAACCCTCCACACTAATGACAGAATGAGCACTCAGACACAGCCACCATCTTATGAAATACACAGACAATGTACTCCCACTCACGCTGCTCCCAGAGTCTGTGCTCTGCAGAAAATATCTCCTGCCCCACGCTGCCAGTTTGCTCCCAACGGGTTTCTGTCTTTGCCTTGCCGGGCGGACAACAGATAGACATCGAGCCTTCTTCTGCTGCCGCGGGCCATCCAGCTACTAAACTAAACAGGGCAACAACAATAAGTCATGCATCTAATGTAGAAACACCTTCTGCTGCCCACAAGTAGTAGCTGAATAAATGCACTTACTCTTCTGCCCGATGCCTTTGAGTGGTTGTAGTTCAGTTTCTGTGATGCATTCCGCCTTAAAACAACTACAGATAATATGTCAAGATGTAGCAAATATTGAATTTAATTACATTAAAGTGAATAGCCTTGATGATGTGTAAACATGAGCAATTAAAGAGCTTCACTTTGCTTACAGTGATGCTCAGTGCTGGAACTGTTTACTGAAATGGAAATACAGCCTGACTCTGGTTCCAGGGTTACCTCTGCAGTAAGGAAAATCTACAGCAGCACAAAGATCTCTGACAGTTTGATGATGTACTGTAGCTCTTATATTGTCTTTTTATTTAATAAATTACTTGAAAAAAATATTTTGCCGCCCTGGCAACATGGCCCAAGGGATGGCAACATTGGTTGGACAGTTCAGGGTGAAATAGCCAAACAACATTTGGAAAAATTGCCATGCAATTCGTTTCTCATTTGATATATATTTCTTATTTCGACCAATCATTGATGCCACCAGCAGGTCATCACGCATGTATTTCCACAAGATTTTGTACAAACACGCCACATTTCTCAGATGCTGAAGAATCCAGTTGAGTTGATCCAATGATACTTTAAATTCCTCCCTCAGTCTCAGTCCTCATTTGTGGTTTTTAGCTAATATTTGAATAACTATTAGATATGTTGCCATGGGATTCGATACAGTCATGCATATCCCTTTCAGAACAAGATCATTTATTACAGATCTTTTTTATTGTATGCACTCAAAAGCGCTTTTATGGCTGATGATTGTATTCTTTTTTTTAAAAACTGTAACAGAGAGCATTATGTAACAAAATGTCGCTCTAGTGCACTGTTTTTTATGCATGTGTGCTTGAATGACAATAAAGTTATCTATCTATCTATCTATCTATCTATCTATCTATCTATCTATCTATCTATCTATCCATCCATCTATCTATCTACTGCATCATGCACCATCATCAGCTCAAATTTTACTGGTCAATACCTTGTTTTATGGCCAAATAATAAAAGTTGTACATTGTCTTTAACACAAATTATATATATATATATATATTTTTAAAACTCAGTACACTAACACACTGGACCAACACGATAAACATACTGTGTCGGCTCAACATCAGCATGTTAGCATTTTTACTGCAAACACATGCTGTTAGCAAGTCGTTTAAAGCACCGCTGTGCAGAGCTGCCAGCATAGCTGTGGACTCTTGTTTCAAGTTGGAACAAAACTTGTTATCCACCTCGTTATTTTCATTTGTCTTGCGCTCCTGTTGGCCAAATGTTTCATCTTCCCTTACACGTGACCAGTGAAAGATACAGCACAAGGTTGACTTGTGAAAATCACAGCATTGCGTAGGATACATTTAACCCCCGTTGCCTTAAATGTTGCTGACAGAGACACAAAATAGTTGGGTGTTATAACATTTTGAGAAAAAAAAAAAAGCCTTGCTTGCACAAATGCATAACAATGATGTGGTCTTTTTTTGCAGAGAGTTGAGAAGACAGGGGGCATGAGGAGGGCAAAACAGAGTGTTTTTGTAATTTTTTATTAGCTCTATATAGGCGTCAAGCCAACAAAAAAAGTCATGGTGTACACTTATTAGCTACATTAGGTTGCTGACCTGCTCCTGTGACAACAATTACCCTCATCAAACACCCAATGCTGATTTATGTGAACATGAGCATGTAGGTTAGGTGTGTTTGCTCACTTATATGTGGTCATAAAAGACTGTGAACTTGGTTAGATGACAGAATTGTTCATTCTAAAAACTGCCTTAAAGTAAGGGATTATTAAGAATAAGTTCCTGATTATACATAAGGATGGTAAATTTTGATATTGATAGTCAGATATTTAATCCAACATCTGAACTGAGGTAGTCCTTCACCTACTTCACCTAATTATTATGAGGACTGTAACTGTGACCGGTTGATAAATATGTGCAAGAATTGGAACAATGTGACCTTTTGCAAAAAGAAATGTCTCTCACAAGACAATATAATTGGCTGCACTGAATACCACAGGGAGAACAATTAACGTTAACAAGCAAATATCTTTGTCCCTAAACAGTATGTGATATACTGAAAATAAATTATTCAAAGCTGTGTCTCCGTCCCTTCGCCGCAACTTTATCTTTAGCTCGCTATAGCATCGCATGTACCGTGTATGTGCACACTTTGTTAATTACAAGTCATTCCCCTGAATAGATTAGACACATGGTGTGTTGCGGAGGTTAAACAGAGTGCTACACGTGCAGGAAATGACAATGTAATTACCGAGATGACTGCAGCCTCCTGGAGACCTGCTTTAGCTCAGTACGCGGCTGACAACAAACAAGCTCAGCCCCTAAATATGACCTGTCATGCCTTCGTAGGAGAACCCGCAACACAAAGCAGTACATGCATGTAAACTGATCACAGACAATGAGATATCTGTGCAACGCTGTAAAGACACGGCAAGTAACAAGATAACTGACTTTAAACCCACCTCTGTTTGCAAGATCTTTAATTTTCGAAAACAGGACAGCAAGGATGTTTTTAATGTTGTATTAGATGCTCTACATTTAAAGTGTGTGTGTGTGTGTGT
The DNA here is from genome assembly GCF_000690725.1 of Stegastes partitus. Lineage (NCBI taxonomy): Eukaryota > Metazoa > Chordata > Actinopteri > Pomacentridae > Stegastes > Stegastes partitus. The sequence goes on along the minus strand of NW_007577862.1, from coordinate 508,074 downwards.
GTGTGTCATTTATAATGTAAGATTGGGAACACTGCGCTGGTAAATTAGAGTGTGAGTTTTGTCTACTTACTTTTGCTCCTGAGGAGTTTGTGAGCCCATGTAGCACTGCTGCTGCAGTATAGCAGCTATGCTTGAGGAGTCTGTTTTTTGTTGTCAGCAGGATTTTTTTTTTTTTTCACTCTTACATAATTCATAACTCTGTCCTTCACTTTCATATAGTTCTACTTGAATGCAAGTCAACCCCCTCCACACAGACACAAAAATAGATTTTAGTTCTGAGCATCCTTTTTCCTGCCACAGTAAACCCCCTAACTCACACGGACTTGAAAACTGAATTGCGACTAAGGCAAAGAGTAAATCAAATTGGAAGCTGTTTTGGCACTGGGAATTAATGGTTTCAATACATTGTAAAATGTGTAACAATGTGGCGATCAACTTTTCAAATGTGGCATTTTGACCATTTTTTTTCTTTTTAGCTTGCGGAAGGTTTTGTAATAAATCTGCTGCACAGCGGAATGGAGTAATTTTCTGGAACAATATTTTTTATATGTAACACAGACATCCAAGCATTTTTCACTTTAACCAACATTAAACAAACCTGGGCTCAGATAGTAGCTCATGATTAATTCTGTTTGCAACAACAAGGATCTTTCACTATTCCTGTTTGAGGAACAGCTTGGTGGGCAGCCCATTAATTAGGGCCCATACCACATATGCTGTCAGCAGTGAGTCCCTGGTTTGATTCCCGGTTGGTTGGACCTTTATTGCATTTCACTCCCCTGCTCTCTCGCCCATATTTCCTGTCTGTCTTCACCGCTCCTCTCCAAATAAAGGCGATAAACAAATGCCAAAGGAGGAACTGTTTGGCATGGGAGGAAATACTAATCTCTGTCTTTTTAATGTCTGTTCATTGATTTAAAAAAAAAAAAAAAAAAGCAGTATAGAAACACAAACAACAAATGCACAGGAAACTTTGGCAATGACACAAAAGAGGAGACGACAACCCGAAACATGTTCAATTTATCACATAAATTACAAAGTATATGACACAATTTTCCTGTTGGACCTTTCAATTTAGTTTTCCAATCACACTAATAACAGGTTTCCTGAAAGAGTCTCTGTTTGACTATTAATTGTTTTTTTTTGTTTTTTTTTTCGAAATGATCACACAAAGACATATAATTTAGCACATATAGTCTATAAAAGATGTACCAGACCCTTAGTCATGGATTAAACAAAAACGATGCATGCATCAGTGAGATATAGAGGGGCTGTCTGTCTATCTTTGGACAGAGTCAGGCTAGTTGTTGCCCAATGTTTCCATGTTTGTATGCTAAGCTAAGCTAACTGTCCACTAACACAAGTTGTACAGATGTGATAATGATGCTGTTACCAAAATAGGCACATTTGTCAAAATGTCCAGCTGCTCCGTCAGTAAATTACAAAACAATAAAGCATTAATTTCGTGTGTAATTCAGAAAGATTATGAGAGAACTGTGCTCAGAAACTCAGAATAGGTTTGCTGCAATGATTCACGGAGGAAAAAGAAGCATATTTTGAAATTCAGACGATCAACTATTATGTATTCATGTGAAAAGGCTCATTCTAAAAGAACGATTATCCCCCTCGATTAGTATTTATCTTGTGCCATATGGGAACCACAATAAGGTCAAAGGTGTTCCGTCTAAATGTTCCAACGCTGTCGTTGCATGGCATGTGTCTCCAGAATAGGTCAAATCATGTTGCCATTAATATTTCACACATGCTAAATGGAAAAAGATGTTCATATGGTCGCAGTGTCCAAATAGCTGTCCCTTTTTCTAATAAGATGATATATATGAAAGACAATTTCCTACATCACATCAGGTAGATGGGCCTATCTATTACTTGTTGAGCCATTTATCTTACCAACATTGATGAATTCATTATGGTGACAGTTCTTGTCGGTATAATGAAATGGCACCCCAAAATTGGGTGGTTGAAATGGAGAGCAGGGATATCTACCCCAATTATTGTAAAATTTCACTCCTTGGGAGATCCATCTTTCTTCTGTAGCCTCATATTACTCAGCACGCTATTGTGTCTGCCACTGCTGAAGGTCTCTTTGACATCTAAATGAGTTTAGAACATCTCCCTTCAGCAAACCTTTTTCTTTAATTGTGCCCTTGTACAGATTTAGACAAGGATAGGAAACTTTGGGTAATACCTATTATGGACCAAGCCTGTATCATGAGCACCAATTAAGATAAGTATATTACCAGATTAAAATAGCTGTCAGTGGGAGATACATGATTTTAAGACTTGGGGATTTAGTGATGACATATGAGCACATGCTACAAACGTTAGAATTAATAACATTCAGTAACAGGGATTCTTTCTGAAATCAGCAGCTTGAGGAAAACAGATTACTTAAAGTGCCAATGATTTGCTTTAATCTATATTCCAATTAATTATGTTTATTTATGAATCCATGCCGAACATAAGAAAGATCAAGTCAAAGCAGACCCTAATTAGATATGAGCGTGTAATGCCTCCTCACTAGTCAGTTATTGTGAGAAAATGCTCAGAAACAATATCGCCCACAAAAGGCAAGACAGACATGAGACTCGTTTGGTAAAACAATTCAATATGCTTCACTTAAAAGGAAACCGTAGATAGTCTAAATATACTGTCCCTCCCGAGCTCTTGTCACTCCCCACTGCCCAGTGCTGTAAAAGTTTTGATGGGATGTGTGTCAGTGGATTATCTCGCCTACATCCCCCCCAGGCTTTCATTGTAGGTCTGTGACATGGGCACAGGCATTTAGTGAGACTCCCAAGTGTCACTGGCAGCACAGCAGGACCCTGTAAGGCTCCAGGAAACACCATCTATCATTGTCATAAGACCAATCATCCACATCAGCAAGGCCCTTCTTTCAGCAGGAACCATGACACCCATTAAGCGATCTCGCTGACCCTTTTCTGCCTTATATTTTTTCCTTTTTATTGTGTTTTTTCCCCCCCACTACTTCCCACGGTTAATATAATCTAAACAGTGTCACAAAGTGTAACAATCACCGCAAGATTTTTCTGAAAACCTTTTGATGAAATCGTCTATAATCTCAGGGCAGAGCTTAAGTTAAGTGGTAATTGCCTGGTAGACATCAAGTTGTGTTTGGATACTTTATAGTCCAGATAAAAGTTGAGGTCATTCGGAATCGCAGTTGTTTGATCAGTTTACTTTGATCCTCTCCAGATGAGGAGCTGTTTGTATGATAAGAGTTACTGGATCTATCAAGTATCGAGAGGCCTTGGTGTAGTGAACTCTGTGTAACCAGACTTATGACAGGAAAGGGCACCCCTGTGAAAAAAAAAGGAAGTTCATTTCTTTATCTAAGTGAGTCCCCAATGGTAGGAGGAACATTTGTGATGAACAGTTCAAGAAGCAAAAAAAAGGTGAGATGTGTCAATAAAAGTCTCAAGTTTTCTGTGACGTGAGACACATATCGGTTAAATCAGGGCTACATTTGCTCAAATTATTGAAAATTAATTGAAATAGTGTTATTTTTAATTTGCTTTCTTAACATTTGACTTTATCATCTGTGTATCTGTCAACTTTAAAATATCGTTTATATATGAATAAAGTTAACCAGCTTGAGAAAGCTCAGATTAATTGGCTATAATCAAAATAGATACAGGATGATGAAATACACTATGGGGGGGGGAACATGCATTAGGTGGCAGCTGGATGGAAGAAACCGCAGATGACAGGCTCAGTAACACGTTGATTTAATCTTAATTTTATGCAGTAAACATTACATCCCTCATCTGCTCCCAAGATGAGTTGACTCCACAGACAGCGTAATATTCTGAATAAATAACTACAATTCTAATAGCTGTATACATTTAAGATGTCTACTAGGAGGCCAGAGTGTATTCTCCCCTCAGGTGTACACATTTGTAAAGAAGCACATATACACAGACAGAATGAAGCTGTTTAACATATGTTCCCAGATATGTAATACACCTTTAGAAGAATTCATTTCGTTTAACTGCATGTAAGCAATAAACCCACAGCCATTTGTTTTATTCCTATCATTTGTATGAACCGAATATGTTAGAGCTCAAAATCTTCAACCTCACAGGGTGCTATGTCCAGTTATTTAAGGTAAAAATGCTTGGCAAGAAGAAGAAAAAAAAAAAAATACAAGTTGAAATTCACTAGCTGCAAAGCCTAGTGAGCCAAGAAGTTAATTTCAAGCCATGCTGGCAGTACACAAATGAAATGCAGTTTATTTTGGTCAGTTAAAAACTTTTCATGGGCCTATATTCCTTGCATGCTTGTATTTCACTTTACACAGCCCGGAGCTCAACCATGAAATCCAGCTACAAAATGTAAAATTACTGGTCAATCAAAACCGCACATCCCCAATCTCAATGCTCTGACAGTTCTTACAAGACATTCACAAGCCTTATAGTACATGCAGAGCTTTCTGCCCACACTGCTCCCACGTTCCCGCAGCTTGTTAATGCAGATTCCAACAAGGAGAACCTTAGGCTTTATTCTCTCAGTGCAGATCATGAAATAGGACGTTAGCTCATTCGGTTTGATTGAGCTCGCTGCGTCGGCTTACCCGGTGAGACGGTGCCTTGCCCAATCTCTGTGCAGAGATGAGCCCTGGCTGTACACATCTGGAATCCTCCACCTGCACCTCTGGAGAGGGGTTCAATTCAGGGCATGCAGCCATGTTTCAGCTGACCCGTGCCAAAACGGCTTACAAGCAGGATCATGAATAATTTTCTTTGGTTGTCCAAGCAGCAAATGGACAATGTCATCATCTGTGTCAGTCATCTGAGAAATCCAGTTACACCAGTGTTCCAATACTAGAATGTTATTCCATACAGAATAGAAAAGCCATCTTAATCTCAGGATATGAGGGTTTCATGAAACACATATTAATTTCTTTTCCGCACAAATATTTGCCGACGCATTCTTGTCTGTTATTTTAACATGTACGATCAACATTTTGCTAGATATTTCTCTGTTGTTTACACGGAGCAACTGTAATCTAGATGGACTGCGTACATCAATCCTAAATGAGTGCAAGGCCGCGGAAGACAGCTGCATCGCCCCGAGCTGGAGAATAACTGCTCTTGTGCTGTCCTTTTCGCAGCTTTCGCTGTGAGGGGCTGTGTTGAACAGCAGAGCTAGAAAACATCCTCCAGCCAAACAGCCATAAAGAGGATTGATGTCTGCGACCAAGACGTTTGACTTTATCCAGTCGAGCTTGAGAGGGATCATTCGGCTTCATTGAGCTGTACTGTGGTTTTGATAGAATTGTTTTTCCCATATTTTCTTCACCTGTTGCAAGCCATTATCACTGAATACCATGTGATGGGAGGATCAAATGTAAGTGAGTGCTATTAGCTCAAAAGCGATGCTATGAGATGCACTGTAGCTTGTGGGAACAGGGTATGCATTTGTTTTTGTTTTTTTTGAATTATTATTGGAATAAGGTTTCCAAAAATTGTGTTATAATATGGATATCAATGGAAAACAGGGCTGTAGTTTAAAACCATAACTGGATTGTTCTGGACTTCAATCAACATCAAAAAATAAAGCCATTCATTTCCAACTTCCTCCTATTCAGTAACAATCCTTTTCATACTTCACCTCCATTGACTTATCTTGTAATGAGTTGGTGCTCCAAAAATACAGCTGAATTGAACTGAGAATTCTCGGCCGACCGAATGCCCCTTTCTTTTTTCAATCTTTCATTTTACTATGTTCTTTTATCTTCTTATTTGTAAAGCACTTTGAATTGCCCATGTGTATGAATTGTGCCTTATAAATAACCTTGCCCATTGAATGACTTCAGAAGGTGTCTCTCCTAACAGCAGAGCTGACACACAGGGAGGGAGGACAAAATAGTGGAAATATCCAACGGTATATGAATTTCAAGTTTCTGAGAAAGAGTGTGGCATTCCTTTGCTCCCGCTGCAGGTTCAGCAGTAAAGCTGTGAGTCTGTCTCGGAATATTAAACAAATCCTCAAGACTGAAAGTGTCCAAAGTTTTCTTTTTCGGTTTGTTTTTAACATAAATCATCTTCCCACTCGGCACTCATATAAAAGTCAAATGATGCTCACATTACTGGGGTCTTAAAAGATATTTGACTTCAACCAAGTTAGAACCCTCATCCTTATGAAACCACTTTTGGAGTTGTTTAGCGGGGTGATGGGAGGTATTAGCATCCAGCAGGATTGGAGCATAATGATGGAACACTGTTTGAACCACAGGATGGATCTGGCTCGGTAAAATAGGCTCATATTCCTTGGTAGCTACTTAGAATGCATTGCAATCGTGGGACCTATTGTCTCTCATGAGTTGGGCTGTCCATACTATTATAGGACCACCTCCATGATATTAAACAGTCTGCAAAAGTCGTTGCATTTTGAATGCAGTCTTTTAGTTACTTGGGACTGGAGCAAATCTGGCCAAAAGAAAAACTATTTTACTGTTTCATTTTTTTGTGATGTTTTTTTGTATATGGGCTTTCGTATTTCCTGCTTAACCTTATAGACATAACTAACATAACAGCATATGCTACTCATACTGCTGTGTCTCTGTCTGAATCTGCAAGTGTATTTATCGTGCTCTCTTTTGTTTGTCTTCCTTAAATGTTGTGACAAATGTTTTAAAAAGAAAATAATGAATTAACCACTATTAGTTATTGTCAACATTCTGTCATTAATTGTCTGAGATGCAAAACTATTATCATAAAAATAACATTATTGACTTGTGTTTATAATGGAAAAATCTATTTTTAAATGTACAAGCTGAAATATTTTGGGTGATATTTATCATATATTATCCGCTTAAGTTATGAAACTGGCAAATGATGGAAATTAACATATTTCACAGTCCAATAAATGCATATTTATTCATGCATATTTCTTTTATCAAAAGAACCGATGCACTAAAAGCACAAAAAGCATTTAGGAAACTAATACAGAGGCACAGATTGTGAATATATAATGAGAGAAAGTTGAAAACATGATATGACATCAGTGACATTTTATTCATTTTCCTAATAAGTGAGAAGCGCTCCATCTCCTTCGTCGGCCTGATTTTTGCTCTAAATGCCCCGGCTAATGTGTCGCATTAAAGATTTTATAGGTGCAGGTGGACGAAAACAGTTTGAAATGAGACTTGCTATTATCTAATATTCACCTCTGCCAGCGGAAATGTGTTTGCGTTTGAGTCGAGGCAGGTGCAAAGGTCTGGCCACGGTCCCAGTTGATTTTCATCTTTGTCATCAACATTTATGCAGCACATTTTATAATGTGCAGGCTCAGTCTGGCTCAGTTTCCCCACTGCTGTGCAAACTGTGCTACCGGAGTTCGCATGAAAATGAGCTTGTGCTATAATCTGTGGCAGTATCGGCACACATCCTACACTCAGACATCTCCCAGTCTCTGCTTATCCCAAGAAGTTGCTTTAAATGCTACCTGCCACATTTATTCAGCACCCATTCAGGACACTGAAAAAAAAAAAAGTAACTGGGATGAACTATTTATCCTAAATCTTCCTCTCAAAAATGACTGAATGAATGAATTTTAAATACATAATTAACCTACATTCTGGCGTATTGCTTCATCGTAACATTTCTCGAAACTGGATGTAACAGAGGAGCATTACTAATAACTTTTTTTCTTACTTTCCTTGACTCATTAATGTGCCACAAGAGCGTGGATTTGTTGAAATGCAAATACTATAAAGGTTCTATTCAAATTTTATTCCAGATGAGGCATTTCTGGCAGATTTTATACGAGAACGAGGGCACAAAAACTTCAAGGCTTGAAAGCAGAAAGCGAAGTAAAATAACAGAGAGCGAAATTAAAATGCAGAGCCCTGTTTCCTCCACAACTCTCATAGCACCATTTGCATGATATAAAGTCTGCTGGATAATGCACCTTTAATGTCTGCAGTGTTTGCCAGAACCTTTGCACTTCACATGTTTAACACATCCAATGAAGTTCTGACTCCTACAGTCTCGCCATCTGTCTTTCTGCCCATCCCTCTTTGTCGTTACCTCATTTTAATCTCACACAGGACCTCACAAATGAAAGCTAACAAGTTTTTCTGTCGTTTAATTGCCATTAGTGCATTGGATAAATAGATCCTGGAGGATGTGAGACTTAGAACCTACCGTCTATAATGAAGTAAATTTTATCAGTAGCACTTCTACGTCCTGGGTGAATACTTGATTGTAATCAAAACTGCCATATCTAATCATTGCATTACAGATGAGTCCAGGTTATGCCAAATTAGGATTCCAGTGAGAAGGTTTGAAACAATCTAGTCTGCGCCCAGCAGTGAGTATCCTGGTAAGTGCAACAAAACACAATCGATCGGGGACTGTGACAAGGATATTTGAAAAGATGATGGATGGAAATCCTTGGTCCCAATATGAAAAATGTTTCAGGGTGATTTTTTTAAATTTAGTTTTTGGAAAATCTTGCTGAGAAACTCTCTTTACCTAAAAAAAAAATAAAAATATGGCTATAAATAATGAAAAATTATTTCCATATAGCAAGAGGCAATGTGCAAATGACCATTTTTACAGTAATGTGAGCACCAAATCCAGCGCTGCAGTGTTTTGTGTTTCGCACATGGTGAGTAATAGCAGCAAGTAAATTAACCGATCATGCAGATCGTGCAGACACGCAGAAGCAATCATACCTCTAACCCGCAGTGACATTGTTTACTCTGAACCTCTGAAGAATCGAGAGCACCAGTGTGCTGTAGCAGCAGCTCCGATGGCTAATGCACCATGTGATGAAGACGGAGTCCTTTATAAAAAATAAAAAATAAAAATAGCCTAAACCATAATATTTTAATTTCAAGCATAGTGACTGTGACTGTAATTCACCTCAAATTACTGGGGATTTTTGTTAAGTGATGTAATTACTTAATATTTGACATAATCACGGTCCAAACACAAAGAGAGAGAGAGAGAAAAAATTACTCAGCATTTTTCTTTGTGTATCAATTGCGGAAAGGATGATGAATAATTAACAGGAGATCCATTTATTGCTGGAAGAATGCTGATGAAATGCCTACCCACATACCTAAAGAAATTTATACCCTGCATTAATATATATTGAAAGTGGAGTAGAACACATTAATATAGATTGGTATTTTCTATATGGGTCAGTTTAACTCGTCAAATGTCATCAATGTAACTCGGGTTTACGAACACCACTGAGTAATTTTCCGCCACAGACTATTTACAGGAGATACACTGAAAGAATCTTGTTACAGGAATGTGATGTGGATAATTGAAAACAGTGAAAAGCCAGCGGCTGCTTTCAGGGTTAATTACCTTTGCCTTTTTGCTGCAAACGACTACTTAGCTAAAGATGACAGGATTGTGCCATCATATACTGTACTTACGCAAAGGGTCAGCTCAAGAGTGTCATAATGCACGTTGGGTTTTTTTTTCTTCTTCATGTTATGACATTTACCAGGTTGATGATTTAACAAATGCTAAGGTCATGAGTCCAGATTCCCTCAGCACTCCACAGAAAGTATATATATATTTTAATTACAAAGAGTTTCAGTTATTTCTGTAGATGTTTTTCTAACAGTATGGTCGAAATGCTGTTAACACCAAACGACCAGCTGTGCAGTTCTAGGGGAATGATCTTTTCTTTTCTTTTTGCATAAAACATGACATTTTAAGACATGAAGACTAATCAATATCAGAAAACAACAACATGTAAAATACATGGAATGGCCTGTTTAAATGTCACCACCACCATCATTCCCAGAACTGAGGACATCACTTCTGTGTCCTTAAAGACTTTCAAAGAATCTTCATCTTTCCCCACATCTTCCTCCTAAAAGTGAGGAGCTGAATTCATGAGAAAATAAAACGCAGCCTTGCTCAATTCAGTATAGCGCATGATCAATAAGGGAAGGTAAAACAAGAAATAAACATTCCACACCTCGCTGGGAGATGTTTGCCGTTTATGCTCTCATTCCTCTTGATCTGTGATAATAACATCTGTAAGGCAAATGACTCAAGAGAATCCTCCGAAATTAAGGAAAATTGAATGTGCCATTATCCTGTGACAGTGGCCGCTGAATTTATATAGTCTTGCTTTAAAGCTGCAAAAAGCCTTGTAAGAATAAACCTTTTAGCGCCAATTTGGTACATTTCACACTAACAGTATCGACATTTATTCATATATTAGTAATGCATAAGTTGCTCTGTGTATTCACAGCTGAGCAGTAATGGGAATTATACTTCTAAAAGGCATTTCTGATTCCCACGTGAAATCAGGACACAGGCAAAACATTAATACTGTTCTTTTCTTTTACCTATATAGAAAAAAAAAGGATTTCTAAAAACTTCCTCTGTGAGATAGTTTATTTTTCTATGAATGTGTGATGACAAAGAAAGAGCGAGCACAATGGAAAAATCTGTCTATCATGATTAAGTTACTTCAAAGACCATCTCTTATTTTTTATTTTTTTTGTTAGGGCTGCTTAAGAGAAGGAGACGGTTTCCCTTGAAACATTTTTGTGACAAATCATGGGTAAATGTCATATGCTTTGCTTTAAAATTCTGCTTGGCATTCAAAAGAAAAAGCTCTGAGCAGGTACACGTGGCCCTCGTAATCACCTCAGCAAGAATTCAACACATTAATATAGCAAAGACAAAAAAGGCAGCTTGAATAACTTTGTAGTTTTGCTAAAGCTTTGAAATTAATGGAGGTGGAAAATTCCAACATAGTACTTTTACATGATGTTACACCCTTTCCTGAGTGAAAACTTGTTGAAATAATACACATATTTGTATTCAACCGATACGCCGATGATGTTTTTATATCTGGGGGAAGCCACCCACTAACAGAGATTACATTTTTCAAGCATTAACTATTTAGGATTCCTCGCCCCTCTCTCCGATGGAAATAAAAAAACAAAAAAAAGGCGCCTGTGAACCACACTATTGTCCTCATTCTGACTATATGCTTTTTATCCACTTTCAACAGGTATCATCTGTTTACGGCTCTCACTCCTGGGAACCGGGAAATATTGTTACTTTAGCACTCTGCAGCCTCTAAGCTGTTCAACAAGCTTCAGTTTTCATTGGATGAAAGCTAAATGTGTTTGTCTCCGCTACGCCAGCGGAACTCCAGGAATGAATTATAAACTAGGAATACAAACCAACCGGCTACACCACAACGTTTATACAACTGCATGTAGAGTCAAGTGCACCACTCGTCACCTTCTGCCCACAACTAGAGATGGGTTAGTTTACATTAAAAATTAATGTCCCATTATACCCCCTGGGCCATTGTAGCTCACCTTGGTCCAGATACAGGCTGCACCGTGTCCTCAGGGAAGGACCCATGCCACCTGGAGTTACTTGGCTGACCTAAATCCTGGGCAACTGTGGTAGCGCCTGCTGTGACTCACCTTCTGTCTTTTGGTCTCAGCATATAGCAGCTCGATGAATTCTTTTGTGCAGCCCATTGTGGCTATAGTGTTAAAAGTAATGAGATGTATGGTGACCTAGATTTATGTTTTACCCTCAGAAAAAAAAAGCCTGTTTTTACAGAAATGAACAGAGTATTGGCCACTGAGAAATGTCTCCACATACAGTCCTAATGAAAAATATTTTAAAGTGACACTTATTGGCCCAAGAGAAGGTGAATTTTATTTTCCTTAAAGTTAAATGAATATTTTTAATTATAATTGTTTATTAATTTATGTATTAATATGCAGAAATCGTATGCTTTTTATTATGACCAAGCCATTTTTCTGGAATGGCTGTTTCAATAAACCTGTTTATTAAATATAGGTAACTAGAATAGGCCTGAACATTGTTGGTTATGAGTAATTAAGCCCAAATTTTATTTTAAAAGAGGCAAAACTAGACACATCGTTTCCAGGGGACCTACTGAGGCGGCACTGAGCGCTGTCAGCCATATTTTCACACAACAAAGAGCTGAAAATGGGTCTAATCTGTGCGATTGAGGTTGGACTTCTACAAGGAACATGCAGTGTTCACATATGTTGCACTGACAACACATTATTTGTGCTTCAGGATTGGCCTCATGTCATAAGTTTCATGACATAAAGATGAATGGACAATATAAATATGATATACTTCTCAATACAGACAGCCTATTTGTCATCAGAACGTCATTTCTTGGATCCCTGTCCTGGTGGCCAACAACTACTGTATGAATCCGCACTTCTCTACAAACACTGCCAGCTGTGACTCCCAGGAAAGATACAGCGTTTGTCCATCTGGCATACTACTGGTAGACAAAGATCAAAATTTATCACCATCAGGCAGTTCATTTTTTGAAAATCTTTTGCTAACTCCAGTGTTTGTCGTAACTATTAATGTTAATGTAAGCCATATTGAATGGATTAATCAAGTTCAGTCAATTTGAAAACAGTAAAGATGGGTGGAAAACCCTGTTTAAAAGTGCTTAAGTTAAAGATAATGTAAAAGATTTCCCATTTCTTGTACTTCTTCTCTGAGGTGAGCAATGAAGTGGATAATTAAATGTAAACTGCCCAGTGTAATTTGTCATGTCATGGGAAGGACCCAAGGCATTTTCCCAGCAAGCAGATGCTACTCAGCACTTCTCCAGCAAAATCTTTCATATGGGTCACAGTTTCCGTAGCTGTTGTTCATGCCAGATGGCTATGTTCGAGGGTTTTGCCTTTCAAAACCACCTATGAACACGTTTTAATAGCCTATAAGTGTAACATTAATGAGAGCCTCGAATGCGCTTTGTCTAGGTGCCTGTGAGCAGTTGACCCTCAGCTGCTCTGCGATGAGCAGTGATTATACTGGCCAGACTGGCTGTAAACACATTGAATAAACATGAAGAATGCTATTGGAAAGTGAAATGCTCCTTGGAAATATTATATGTAAAATAGAAATGATCTAAAGATATATAACTCTGAAAGCAACATCAAACGTTTTTGTGTGAAACAAGAGGAAACTAAACGGTTTAACTTAACTGAAAAGATCTATATCAACTGTAAGATTTTCTATGTTATGAACTCTGACAAAATGTTTAGAAAACCTACCATACAGCAATCTATTAACAGTGGGCGTTTAGCTTTTTTCTTAGATGACATGAAGTTTGCTCTCCATAATTTTTTTATGACACTTGAGGCCAGATGCAGATATGCTGCATACATTTGCCAGACACTGTGTATAGCTTAACCTCTTTGAGCCCTGGGCTATTTTTTTTTCCACCTGAGAAAACATCCTCTAATCCAGTCAGTAACAGCTGCACAACTTTAAGGCCAAAATGAGCAACCTTGTGCTCTATGGATAAGAAACACTGGAGAATTTTGGAATACAACAAGTTGTCGCATCTGTGTCATCAATCCAAAGTTAACTTTGAAAAACTCACTTGAAAAATCACACTTTTTCCCCCCTTACGCCTAATTAGAACAGCAAATTAAAGAGCGAATAACACATTGTTCCACTGTAACCTTGTTTCTCTGAGTGAAGAGACTATCCCTCCACTCACATGTACACACAGGTTTCCTATAAAGCACATGTGCTGGTGTGAATTGGCGTGAAGTTTAATCAAAATGAGTCTCTGAGCGGCCAAAAGAGCTTGGCTCTCTTCACTCAGAGAACCAAGACTACAATATAACCATACGTTCTCTATCATCTCAACACTATCTCTCCACCCAGTTCCATATTTCATATGCACAGGGTAACTCTTTAAGACATGCTGTGAGGGGACAGTGCAGCCCAAACCACTTGCATATAACAAACAAACTACTGAGATCACCTGCTGCAAACATGGCGGCGAGAGAGGCTCTCTGCCACGGGGCCCTTGTGTTTGCCACACAATAAGGTGAGTGTGCTCAGACCCAGGCTGTGACTGGCACACCTGGAAAAAACATAGATTTGAATTATGTTCACAATCCAAAAGGACAGCCAAGACTTCAACAAGGGCCTGCCCACATTGCTGAAGTCAAAGCAGAGCTGGTCAGTCTTTATGACAGTCTGTCTGCACTGGATTTGCTCCACCAAAACCTGGACAAAGCATGGCTGGAACTGGTGCTGGTCCTTCTCGTATTCTCCAGAAGATGCAAGTGACTGCAGCTCAACTGACTGAGACAAGTGTGTCGCATCTACACCTCACAGGGTTGTGGCAGACTTCCCTGTCTCCAGTTAAGACAGTATGAACAGCAGGAGTCCCTGGGCTGTGCAGAGTAGGGATCTGCCTCCTGAAGTCTTCATCACCTTGAAAGAAGGTGCTGAAGAAGCATAAAAGATGAGAAGGCTCAAAGCAGACTACAGGCCCATGTGTGTTCCAGGGCATCCCAACCTAGAGGTGGATCATCATCCCATGAAGGGAAAAAAAGAGTTGACAATGTGCTGGATCTCTGGAACTGAAATGGTTGAACCTTTTCCCTGAGAAAATGACACTAAGTCTCCTTCACCCTCTGAGGACAGAGTTGTTACTCCCCTGGGTGTGGAGTCCCTCTTAACATGACTTCCGCTTCCGTGTTTGGAGTTTTCGGCACATGTGCGACTCTGAGTAAGCAGAGTGGGGGTGAACCCTCTGCCACAGTGTGATTGTCAGCCTGCATATTGATAGGCACTGCAGTCACTGTGCTGTCTTTTCTAGCAATGATGTGGTGGCCTTACAATCTTAGTAGGACCTGCCAGAGAGCAAGGAGGACAGCTCAACGCTGCAGGAAGTTATGTGCTGGGTCTACTAACAGCAAATCCAGAGCAGCAAATCCTCTTTAACCTGTGAGGAAGGGGGACACCATGAGGTTTTCAGGGAGGGCGAGACCTCGAACACTGGCTGCCCTGCCAATACCCTCCTAAGAATTGCTGCCCACAGGACGTGTCATTCTCTTTGGAAGAGATGCAAACTAGACGAACGAGAGCACAAAAACGTCATTAAAATGAAAGTAAATTCCTGTTTGTTTTGTTAAATTTTATTTTACCTGTTTCTCAGATGGGTTAGATGAGATGGCAGCACACATGGATGCAGCGACAATGAAGACAGAGACAAAGAACGTTTTGAGTGTCTTGTCTATTCCAGACGTTCATTCCGCAAAACTTACAGCCGACAGTCTTTGCTGAACATCAGGGCAGTGAATGTTGGTAAAATTGCGGCGATCAGTTGTCATTTGGACATACTACACCAACACGGAGTCCGATCGGAGACTACGCTGGCAGTTACCCGAGAGAGAAGGAAGCATAAACAAAGCGTAAACGAAGCATAAACGAAGCATAAACAAAGCGCACAAATGTAAACAAAGGAGGTGGAAAAGAGCAGGGATCCATCCTAGGCTAAAGGCTAACCCCTTAAGACCAGCAGGACCGTCTACTCTCCAATGTCCGCTCCCTCTACATCAAGCTGGACGAGCTATGTTTGCTGGGAGAAACCCACAGAGAGTGGAAAGACCGCTGTGTGTTTGTTTTAACAGAAACATGGCTCCATGACAGTATATCAGACGGACATACAGCTGGAGGAGACGACATCGTTCCGGGTGGACAGACAGACAGACAGACAGCTAGCTCTGAACTTTTCCAGAGCTGCTGCAGGAGCAGGACCCTGAACATTGTCAGGGACTCCTCACACCTTCTCCATGAACTGTTTGAACTGCTGCCATCAGGCAAACGTTTCCGGAGCATTACAGGAAGAACCTCCAGACTGACAACAGCTTCACTCCACAAACTTTCAGGGCGCTGAACTGCTGATCCGGATATGCAAACACTTCTTTATTAAAATATCATTAAGTTACTGGATCCTGAAGAAACACTCTCTTATCTGGTATGTACAGCAAATGACAATAAACTTGATTTTATTTCTTAGCTACGCAATAAAATGTGAATTTGATGTGTTTGTACCACACTGTTGCGGCACAAATCGCGGCTAGCAAGCGATGTAATTAATATCTCGAGTAGTGTCCAGAATGTTACTTTGAGGTGCTCCCTACATAGTTCACTACACCGTGCACTATATAGTGATCCCTATATAGTGAGTAGGGAGTGAGTGGATGATTTCAGGCACAGCCCATGTCCCTTCCCAGGCTCCTTAATAGGGTGCAACAGTTGTAACTTAACATTGGACAGCATTACAAAATAGCAAACACCCTGTACAGTGCACTAGGTAGGGTGTTGGGAATGACCTTGAACTCAGCCACTGTCACACCTTTCCAGAAGGCGGGGCCTGGCAGCAACCCGGAAGTGGACACCTCCTTGTTTACAACCAACTTTGTGGGACTTCAGTTAGCTTCATGCTTTGTTAACTTTGTGGAGTACGTTGCCTAATCTAAGAAGGCGATCTGGCACTCAGAGAGCTGAGACACGTTAAAGGGAGGAAGAGCAAGAGGAGACATCCGCTGTTAGCCGACGTGACAGTCAGGACGACCGCAGAGCGCGTCAGCTGCGCACCGCTTCAGCAGCGCTCAGGCAAGGACAGAGAGATGCAACACGACCGGAGGACTGTTTACTCACCTGACCGGGAAGTCTGCGCTTAGCAGGTGTTCCACCAAGCGCGTTAACTCACCAACCCGCGAGCAATACGCCGGTAAAGAGTCACAGTCGTGATGAAGGCCTGACGCCGGAACAGAGGATCTTCCCGCTGCGCTCAGCGCGGGCCACCGAGCGCGTCAGTTTACGAACTGCGAGAACTACGCTGGTATTTGGGATTAGCGCCACAGGAGCGACAAAGGAATAAATCTGACCAAATCTGAAACAGCAATCCAGGGAGGCTGCCCACGCACAGACGCCCAATTCACAACAGGTGAGCAGATATCTGCTGTAACCTACACACACACACACACAGATTTATAGAATATTGTGAAAGTAGTAGGGATTTTCAGACTGCACGCTGACTGAGGTGGAGATCAAACTATAGTGAATCAACGGCAGCACAGGTGTTAGGGTTAGGCTTAGGGGGAGCAGTGGGGTCATGAAATATGTCACTGGGTGGAGAGAACAGCCTTATATCAAGTAATCGGCGGCACTGATGATATTTCAACTATTTCAGAAATTCTCAACTGCAACTCTACCAAATTGGCTGCAATAGAAGTTAAGCAAAACAAATTCATAGTAGCACCAGCCAGCTGCTTCATGTAAATGTGCCACTTGGAAAACCTTTGTACAGTGGCATAGCTTGTGTTTTTTTTAACAATGGCCTGCACTGTGGATGGAGTTACATAGTGACAATGTATTACAACACAATGCTACTGACATTCACAGTGATCACAACGTTTTACTCCAAATCTACAAAGTGCTACCAGACATTTCAAAGGTTGTTCCTGAACACAACACAACCATGCAATTGACATCGTGTCCTGTTTTACGTTTGCAATTGCGTGCAGTTGGCTGTTTGCAGTTTCATCACAAACATGTCAAAGTCTGTAAGAATTGCAGGCCTGAAATGACCTAGTCTTATAGTGAGGAACAACACTGGTGAGGATAGCTGGGTTCACGGCTACGGCCCAGAGACCAAACAGCAGTCTTCATGGTGGAATAGCCTGCAGTCTCCAAAACCGATGGACAGGTCAGTAGTGCACCAACAGCATGCACCATGAATACATCCTTCAGGGTCAAAACACCGACTTCTACCGCAGCGTTTTGAGGCATCTGAGGGAGAACATTCAGTGCAAACGACTTGAAGTGTGGCGCGATGGCAATTGGGTGCTCCATCATGACAACGTCCCTGCTGACAGCGCGTTCAAAACACACAAGGATATATTTTTTTTTTTTGGCAACGCAATCGCTTCTCCCCACCTGCTTCGCTTGCCAGATTTGGCTCCTTGCGACTTCTTCGTCTTCCCCAAAATGAAATTCTAGTTGAAGGGTTTCCGCTTTGATACAGTGAAGGAGATCCCGTGCGCATCGCAGATGGTGTCTGACACGCATTACAGACCAGCGCTTCCAGGGAGCCTTCTGAACATGACAGGAGAGCTGGAAGCAGGAGTTGGAATAGGATTGCAGCTAAATTACCATGATGTAGTTTTAGCTTTTTCTAGGTGCAGCATAGACTTTTTTGATCACAGATCGTTTACTGTCTATATATAAAGTTGCTGAGAGTGCAGGTTTGTTTAAACTTTTGCTCCTAATGGGAAACAGGTTTAAGCGTTCTGCATTAACCATTATGATTGTTGACTGTAAACGCTATCTGTGGTGTAGCTCACAGCAGTACTGGGGTTTTTATTTTGATTCAGCTTGAATAAGATGCTGAGAACAAATGGTGAAGCCTGCTGCAGAACATGTGTAACCTCTTTCATGTTTTGCATCAACTACAGAGCCTATGATCACATTTTGACCGCTTTCACTGTTGTTGTAAATTCACTAGGAAATGTACAAACTAAAAATGATTCTCTCCCACGCTATTGATTTTTTTTTTATATATATTGCTATTCCAAATATAATACACAACAGTAAAACTCAAGTTTGAACTTGATCTTCCTTTAACTAGCCAGGGATTGATTGGCGTACATGGTTCAGGAACATGAAATCCTTCTCGACCTTTTGTTTATTAGTAGATTGAATGAGTAGTGCTATAGGTGGCTGAAATTTTACATAGGAGGGAACAACGTATAGAGCTTTGAACAATATATCTGCCCACATAGACGCCTGTATGTGTCCAGCGCACACTCCAGTTGAATAGTCTGCTATTATGTCTTTTGGCTCCCTGTGAACTGATTAAAAATAGATTTTTGGTTTTCATAAACTCTGTGGATTCAGAACAGTCAAGGGTTATAGTCCTCGAGAATATTTCTTCCACAGAAAATTGCTCCAGTGTAAGTAAGTAGGTGAAATAAAATGCCATCATATTAAGAATAAGAAATTTTTGAAACACTGCCTTTGTAAGAAAAGGACATTTTAGTAATAGAGTTATTGACAGATTTCAATTTAACACAACCCCATAGGAATACATCACTTGTAAGCTTCTGTATTCAGTATACTGACAGAGAAATGTGTGACTAAAACCAGTTAAACATGTGGCAGTCATAATTCGTCTTTCGACACATTTTTTGTAGTCAAGAAAAACATCCTGGAGCCAAGCGGAGTTTCACTCTACTGTCTGTTGGGGGTGGAGAAATCTTTATCTTTTCCCAGTCAATCATTGACTTCATTCTGCATGATTGTTGCAAAATGGTCAGTGTAGATGGAAGCCAGTGGAATTGTGGGAATCTGACATTTCAATCAATGAATGACTTTCTGAATTCAAATTAAACTCTGCTGGAAATATCTAGACATGACGTCACTTCATCTACATTCGACCAGATATGCATGAACGGGAACTATGTGATTTTCACTGTTTTATTATTTGTTGAGAACTTGACAGTGAATAATAAATTCTAACTATAGATTAGGTAAGCCTGTGGTCATCTTTTATCCTATTATCTTTTAGTCATTAGGCTCTGCAGACCTAATTTGTCAATCGTGCCATAGTAAGCCCCCGTCTTAAAGATTGCCGGTTGTGTGCAGGCCGAACATCTGCAGTTATTGATCCACCAGACTCAAATGCCCTTCTGATCCATATCACAGTGAGGCCTTATCAGTGACATACAGGGATTTTCTGTGATGCTGATAGTCTCCACTGAAGTTTTATTTATGAATGCCTGAAAGGATCCTCGAATTTGTGACTTCTCTTTGAGTGTAGGAGCACAGAATATTACATTATGTAAAATGTATGGAAAAACAGTCTTTGATACAAGATCACATGGTTTCTATATGCATTTAATTACTCTCGGTGGACTTGGCCTAGAGCCCAGCTCTTTGCAGATTACTGTACTTTGCACATAAAAATTACAGGAAATTTCTATGGAAGCATTGTTGATTTGTGATTTAATTTGACCCGTTCACGGTACTTTGGGGGATTGTAATATCCACTATGAAAGCAGTGCAGAGCTCGACTTAGGGATGATACAGCTCATAGGAGTGAGCAGCACACAAAGTAACCAATGTTTAACACTGTGCAATGTGCAGTATTCTCGGCACAATCTGCCCACAAACCAATAGTAGGAGAATCAAACAGTGTGGAGCTTCCATGATGGATAATCCTTATCATAACCAGGTAGAGCAGAAAGTGTTGGCCTCCAGTGTTCCTCAGCCACTTTTTCACCGTTTTTTTTTTTTTTTGGTCTTAAAAACAACAACATAAAGTTAGACCTCCATAGACTGGAGCCTGTTCGTCTGTCCAGTGGCATCTCAAATCCTTGAAAATCGTGCTTGTTGCACATGTGGATGAGCTAGCTCTCTCTCATTTCCAGTGTTTGAATGCCATTCAAGTTTGGAATGCAGCCTTCAGAGCATTCTGCTGGTTGAATACCTTTGAGTGCCATGTATATTCTTCACCTTACGTCTGTTTTCCTCATAGTTTGTTGAACTACTTGACAAAAGGTGAGGGTGCAGTACACAAGTTTTGCAAGCAGGTGTTGGTTTCTTTGTGCAAGACAAGCTCAAGTCTGGCTGCAGTTGTTGTTGTTGTGCGTTGTTGTTAACGCCATTCAGTCAAAGTGATTCAAAACAAATGAATGTTACTAGAAATTAATAGTCATGTGCAGAGCTGAGCAAAAAGACTAACACCACTTTGAAGCTGACTTCTCAGTTAGCCCTATTTTCTTCTGATTACATTGTTGTATTGCTAAATTTTTTTTTGGAAATTACATTGTGGGGGCCATGAATTGTTACATGACTCATATTCCCAGGCAATTATTCCTTGAATGAACGCACTACATTTAAGAATCGCACCCTGCAGTTACCGGGAGGTGGTCAAACTAAGTGGGGTTTACTTCCAAACTTTGCTCTGTGGTTAAGTGTGGGCAACAAAAGCACTTTGGTTAAATAGCCAGCACCAAGACATAATGATAAAAATGTAGTCAGGACAAGTGGATATGACCATGATTGTAATGTGTGGACTAGAATTGATGTCTTACTGCTTTGTTATCAACATATCTACAAATTGCCAAGTATTTAAAATAACATTTCTTATCTGCAGTTATGCTTCTCTTGAGACATATTTGCTGTTGCAGATTAGTTGTATAGGACATTTAGCGACAGTTTCTTGAGAAAGGGTTGTATCGAGCAATAATAGATTGCTGTTTTATAACTGATGTTGGCATCATCTTGACGCAAGCAGCTATAATTGAAAGTACATTTCGTGTTTTCACATTTAAAGCTTCGCCCTCAACATTTCTTTTCCTCTACAACAAACCTAAGTAATATGTTAACTTAATATAGAATGCAGCTCTATTTCCCAGCACTCCTTTGCAGGCAGAGTAAGGTCAGGGCTCTATTACAATATCACAAAATCTCTGTGGTCAGATGCCCTGCTCCTTTCCACAGCGGCTCACTCTCTGGATGCACAGGATGCAGCCGTTCCCATGGCAATGTCAACTCTCATTTTCTCTCTTTATATTCCCATTTTTAGACCTCCCATCTTCATTCTCTTTCTTGTCTACTGTCAGCATGGACATTTTTACCACTGACAAGCCCGAGAATTTCATTATGATTTTATTGCAGAAACCTTAAACTGTCTTGCGAGAACAGAGAAACATTAGTGGAGAGAAAGATTACATAAAAAAAAAAAAAAGTTAAACCTTTCCAACTTATTGAACTCTAATTAAGTCTGTATGTCAAAAGAGGCTTCTGGCAAATTAACTAGACATATATGAATACTCCAAAGAGTCAGTCGGAAAATAAAAATATAATTTCCTTCTGGTGTTATTATTGAAAGTGCACCACTAGTTGCATGAGTCTGTCTTTGCATGTATGCTCATATCCCCAAGTTTAAATAAAATATAAGGGTAAACATATCCACTGTTTTGGCTGTTTGATACTAGAAAACAGTTTTTCTTATCATTGTAATTCCATACATCCATTATCTATACACCGCTTAATCCTCACTAGGGTCGCAGGGGGCTGGAGTCTTTCCCAGCTGACTTAGGGTGAAGGCAGGGGACACCCTGGACAGGTCACCAGTCTATCACAGGGCTACACTTAAAGACAGACAACCAAGCACCTCTTATTAACACCTACGGACAATTTAGAATCACCAATTAACCTCAACATGTTTTTGGACTGTGGGAGGAAGCCGGAGAACCCAGAGACAACCCACACTGCACGGGGAGAACATGCAAAAAGATTCCGGTGCCCCCACCGGGACGCGAACCGGCGACCTTCTTGCTGTGAGACAACAGTGCTAAGCAACTGCGCCACCCTGCAGCCCATCATTGTAATTGTTATTTTTTTAAGTTCTGAATTCATTTTGTGATTCAGTGTAAGCACCCCTGAAGCAAGATGAAATCTGAATAGTTTTCAGGTACAAGTACAACATTATTTGTGTTGCTAACCTACTGAAAGCACATCTGTGAAAGCCATTCTTGTTCAAATACTCAGTATAGAGAGGGATGTCACATGTCTACACAAACAAAAACAAACAAACAAAAAAAATACTTGAGTAAGGTTACCATATCAAAGAAAGCAGACAGCCTTTGTAGGATGATATCCTGAAAAAAAAAAAACTTTTCAGAACAATGAAAAAGATATAATACCCTAAAGGCTACTACTGTTTTCCCTTTGAACAAAAAAAAAAAAAGGAATACAGTCATGATGAAAATGAAATGTAATTATTCACAAGTGTGCCGTTTGTTAACATACAAATGTATTTATGCAAAACATGTGTGGCTCTGTACATGAGAACACAACAAAATTATACTACAGATTTAATGTTTCTGACCACGTGTTTAGGTTTGCATAATACTTTACATCCATTTTTGCGATTCCATTTAGTTTTACTGCCCATATTTTCTCATCCTATAACCCCGCTGAGATATTTGGAACTGGACTGAGCAGACTTGCCATGCAGTACTAATATTTACAAATGATTTAGCATGAATGTGAGTCAGAGGGAGGATTTGCAGAAGTTTTCTTGGCCAATATCCCATATATTCTATAAGCAGTTTTATAAATATGCAATATTACACATTTTGCATAATTAAATCTTATGTTTACATCTTAGTTCTGAACTATCAGGCAGTTTGTGATCTGCTTGTTTTACAGCTTTCCTTCTTTGTCTACTGCATAAGCAAATCTAAATTTGGACCAAGAAAACACAATCCGAGGGAGGATGTGAGCTGAGCAAACAGCAACCAAAAACGTAGAGACACTGGTCAGTCGAGCAAACGGGCTGATCACTGGGTTTGTATTTTGGGTAGGAGGACCCAGCATACAAGTATTTATACCACATTTACAAAATAAGTCATTGCTTTCCAAAGACCGTCGTGAACATAAGAGAAACTACGAGCGTTTTCTGATCTCCTGATAATCATGTGACACACGAGAGGCAGTGTAAGACCGTTTTGCTGGATGGAACCTGAGTTTCGCTCTCGACTATCATCTCTATTGGGTTTAATCAGACCATTCTGCAGCACAGAATGGTCGAGCTGCTCCTCATTATCATTCTGCTATAGGTTGAAAAAAAAATGCTCTGTTTTGTTTTTATTTCTTTTTAACCAATCACACTCGTACTGGGTGGAATGAAGCAAAGTTGTATCCTCAAAGTGGTGTTGAGAGAATTGTTTTGGTGAAACATTTGCACGCAGGGAGGCGAACTCAGCCAATGGAATGAATAATTTACAAAAAAAATATATAGCAGGGCTGCCTTACTGCACAAACCAAATCCTCAGCAAAACTTAAAACATTTCCCTGTGTAGGTCGCTAGCCTGGAGGTTTGCTGTTGTAGAATAAGTGGAGAAAGCTGCATGAAATGCACAGCTGATAGAAAGCTTCTACCCATATACAGTATCTGGTGAGTCAGACTAAGGTTTAGACAGCTACACCACTGGGGTGGAAGCTAGGAACAGGTTGTGGTTTTAGTTAAATATTGATTACCATGTCATCTCTTAATTCAGTGTACATTTTAAAGCAAGACCACAAACTGCCAGTGCTTTAACACAGACTGATCATAAATTAGACTTTAATGTGCTGTCGGCATTACCATTACATATGAACATTTCACTAACACAATCATTCTTACTTGTTATGTTGTATGTTCATTAGCATAATTTCTTTGCTGCGTTAATCAAAAACAATCTATTCAGCTACATGTTTCCTTCAAAACACGTTTTAAATCCATGTCTAGGAGACACTGTTGGTTTCTCAGGAAGACTAATGTAGATCATTTTATGCAGCAGCAACAGCAAATGACCTCTGATGCTGTTTTTGTTGTGAAAGCTGCTGCTCACACTTGTGGCCCTGCACCTTAAGGCACTTTGGCAGTGACACCAAGAGTTGGTCATGGTTAAGGCCACATGGCTTGTTGTCTTCTGATGGAATTGAGGCAAAGGAGAACATATGTCCTCCATCTCGATGAATCTCATGTTGTCAGTTGATTTTTCTCTCTGTGGTCAGATTCAGACCCTACCACTGAACCATCTAACATTCAATTTAGAATGAAAAATGAAGTGACATAAATGTGAAAGTACCATTAAATGATAAACTGTGCTATATTTTAGGTTGATTATGTCATTGTTGTCGTTTATGTCTATTAATAAACCGAGACGCGCACTAATGATTCACAAGAAAACAAACTGAACTGAAATTAATTTCATCACTGTCCTGAGTTGACAGACTGATGTTGGAGGCCTAAATAATCATCACATATTATAATGTTCCCCCTTTTTTGTAAGGCCAATGACTCACTGGCATCATAGTCTGTAGTTTCATATAAAATATTAAATGTGTCTCTGCAAGTCTTTTAAGTCTAGCCAAGTTAACACTTGCAGCACACCTAAACCCCATATCAAACAGCAGCAGCTGCAGAGAAGCCCCAAGCCACCTCAGCTTAATCCAATTTGACTGGCCATCACTGTGGGCGATGCTGGATGGAACATTATGTGAGGTGGATAGAGCTTTTTACTCTGCATTAGTGGAAAGGGATTTATCAGTCCACGTTTGACTTTGCTGAGAAAAAATAAATTGGTCAAACGCTAATATTTATACAGTTATGTCCTACCACGGGCCCATTTGAGTGATAAGATCAATAATCTGACAGTCATCAATAGTGGTGGCATACAAAGACGAGACTGGGTGTCAATCAGCCGTCTTTGACAGGTGTTTTTACATTTTTTTTTTCCCCAACCGCTATTTATAATTAGAAAGATAACACATTGGTTAAATAGCTCACAGTATTGCAGATTATTTGTATTATCTCTCTTTGACCTTGAAATGCAATCAGCTGACTCTTTTTTTTTTTAAGGGTAGATGCACAAGTTGGACAACCTCCATTTCTGTTGCTTGGATGCCTCACAGCCTGCACATAATTTGGAAATTGGTGAATTGTCTGAGGAGCCTGAGCTCTAGCGACAGAGAAAGTGCAGAAATAAGCTTTTAGCTAATCCATGCCAAACATATCAGACATCTGTCACTTGCAGTGCCGGCCAGCCTTCTGCTTCGCAAGCTCATTTGGCACTTGAAACTAAAGATTTCTGAGACAATCTTCAGATTATGCTGCTATACAGTATATCTCTCAGTGCTTTCATGTTGCATGCACCCTTTTCTCGCTGCCAACATATCAAGGGGCTCCCTGTGGTTTTAAATGTCAGAGAGACGCTAGTAACATCCGACAGAATTAACTTACAGTCGGTTCAGGCGAGAGGAGGCCTCCCCCCAGATGATGGGATGCACCGTCAGGAGATAATGTTACTCACCTGAGCTGCAGCACTGTAAAAACAAACAAGATGTGAGCAGATGCAGAAGCACCCTGGCACCGTGATGGCCTCAAAACAAACAATTAGCATCCTGGAATTTTTATGGTAAGAGTGTTTCATGAGCCTTCTCTATCTTTAACAACAACAAATGAAACATTAGCAGGTATTTTTTTTTTCCTCCTTTATTTTCACACATCAGAGAATATATTCTGTCACATGGTATCTCTATTTCTCTGCCTATCTCACAACAGATGGTGAGAAAGCTTCACTCCTGAATCAGATGCACATACAGAACAGGCACCCTGTACAGTAGTAACTCATTTCGCTTCACCGCAGTGTGGTGGAAGGGTGTTTTTCACAGCAGCTACATTTTGAGTAACAAAAGGTTGCTCAATAGGGATGGTCTGGACTGGTAACAGCACATGACACTGTTGTTTTGGCTCAGTTAAACTGTTGCTTCCTAAATGAGCTCTAATTATAAGGAATAGCTGTGCAATAATGACTGCAGAAAGAAAGAAAAAGAAAGAAAGAAGAACCTCATTATCTGCATCATGTTTGATATTCAGTTTGTATTGCTTGGCTCCTGGAGAACAAAACAAAATCCCATAAAGTAGACAGTCAGCTTTTAAGACACCTGGGAGTGGAACTAATGAAATATGCTGATAGAGAGCAGCTCACAGAGATTATGTAATGTTGTGTTTGCGGTTTGCTCGACAACATGAAGGAGGCCCGGCCAAGCCTTTTTTTGCCTTTACATTAAGCCCCTCCTTCTCGTTAGTTGACTTGGTAGCGATTGCATTTCTTTAAATCGTGAAACTGAAACATAATGTCGTGCCTAAATGGGGAGCTCTAAAGGCAGTGAGCTTCAGCGGGTCTGGGAAATGTAAAACTGAAAAGCTTTGGCACCCTCTGCTGTTAAAGAGATTTCCAGATGGCAGGTATTTACACAGGCCTGCTGGAGTGATGCAGGCATGGCAGAGGGCAGGAAGGATGCCATGCAGGTTGATGGAAAGGAAGATGAACATGTGCACCTCTCTGAGATTTCATAATTCTTGATTTGATCTTCTTATGGAAGTATGTTTTTCTTAGGGGAACATTTTGATCAGTGCTTTGCTCATTTGAAGGGTCTTCATAGGAATTCCCAACATAAAGCCAGTGTTGGCAAAACAGTAAAATTGTTCCTCTATTCTGCTTTTTGTTCAAAGTTCCTTTTCCCAGGTGATGATTCCCAGAGGAACGCCAGACTAATTGTGGTTGTCGGTCGTTTCCCATTCACTTAATGCCCTGCATCTTTCCTCGCGCTCCCTGGAGTACTTGCACATTTGCTCGGCTGTTATTTGCTGGGGCAGAGCTTTGCCTGCGCGGTGTACGGTGTGCTCTGGTTATCCAGGGTGAAGTAAGACAAACATTAATTGGTGGCACTGGATCCTCTGCTCTGTACCTGCTGTGAGCCCACACCACGCTTCGGTGTGGCAACCCCATCATCCCTCCCATCCGAAATCTCCTCTGACAGGGCCAGCAGCACCGAGCTCCTGGTTATCATTTATCATCCCAGCAGATTGGCTCGTGTAACACGCGGCAGACTGATGGGTCATCCTCATGCTGGGGACCTGGCTGGAGTAAAGCCGTGGCGAGTTGTCTGCATGATTGGAGAGCTGAGAAATGGAGAGGAGGGCCTGTCATTAAAGAGAGAGGAGGGACCTTTCTAATTCATCTCGCCAGTCATCGTTCTGCGGCGTAAGTTTTCCAGACAGCTCCGATATCGTATTAGCGCACCTGCAAAAGGCCCCAGGAGGGAGGAACGGGGATTCTTAGTGGTGTTCCTCACTAGCTCCCTCAGAGATGTACACCAGAGATTACCCCATTAATACATCCCACTACTCACTGGGGGGGTGTGTGAGGTAGCTCCATTCCAATGCACATCTGTAGGAGACCACAGGTGGCCTCCTCTCCGCACAGGGAGGTACCCTGATGGCTTTTTTTTTTTTTTTTTTTTTGCAGGGCTCATCAGCTCGGTTGAGAATGTTTGGTGAGCTTTGTTGACTGGGCTGACACCTGCAGTGTTATATACTTTACAAGCCATTAAATCACTTTCCCCATTTTGAGTGCAATGCTGTGCAATGTTCAGCCAATTCCATTTTTTGACTTTAAACAACACTTTTCATCCACACTCCAGTTCATTTATTGTGAATGCCTCGGGGTTGATCAAAGGATGGTAGTTGACAGGTCATCATTTAGTCATAATCCCTCCCCAAAAAACTCCTTTGTTATTCTTAAGATGTCAGGCAAAGCAGTAAATACATACATATACACATGGACTGTTGTTTTTCCAAAGGTCAAAACCAACACGCACTAATCAACGGCAGCGTGAACAGGAGCAAAGCTGCTCAATCAACCAGGAGGTGACTCTGTAGACTCATGGGGATGTTTCCCGTAGCTTCTACACATTAATGAGTTTAATTTCATACCCATGCTCAACTCGAGAATATTTCTCCCTCTCTCTCTCTTCTGAACATCACCATGGATACTGACTCTTATTCAGTGTTAATGGGGCAGACATGGACAGTTCTGCTTTGATGACAAATTGAAGTATTGGCTGGCTTTCATCTGTTTTTAGAAGAAATATGGTCCCAGACACAAGCCCAAATTTCACCCTCCAAGTTTATAGTGGTAATATAAACTATGTTTTAAAGTGCTTTTTTTTTTTTTACCTTAATGGAAATCACTTTTACATTTCACTTTTTGGCACCCAGCAACTCAGCTTGTTCCTGGTACTCATCTCCTGGGATGGACAGACTCTGACAGGTCCTGCTCAATATAGCAAGGTGAGTGATTTGTGCTAGAGATCATTACTGGTTTAATAAACTATGCTCAGGCACAAACAAGAATTTGAATGGGTGGATGGTTGTGGAAAAAAAGTAAAATAATAAGAGTTACATTATTACATTTCACATTAGAAGAGATTTTAATACATAATAAATCAAATTATTTTCCTAATGCCAAATCTGTCAAAGCTCACCCACCCACTGAAATACAAAATGTACAGAGTTATTTACCTATAACATGCTGGTGAAGGAGAAGTTGTGTGGTGCGATTTAAATTGACTGTCTGGTTGTGATGACAGAAGCACAGTTTACCATGACCATTCATGCTGCTGAAAGCAGCTCTCTGAGCAGATGTGATCAGCAGAGGCAGTGTCTCCCTCTAGCCCAGATTGACAAGCCAGACCAGACTCAGGAGATAGATATCACAAGGGACAGCTGAGCTGCAGGAAACCAGTGGTGCAGGCAGTTTTCAGCCAGTCTCATTACAGTGGACAGGTTGATCCAGGCAATTGCTCCTCAGACAAGTTTGACTCCAAAGTACTAATTGTGTAATGCAGTATAGGATGACGATTATGATACAACTCCCTGGTGTACAAATGACTGTAAACAACTGGGACGTTTGTTTTAATCCCAGCAAAACAAAGCCATGTGTGGACTGTATTGTAAGCAGCATGCTTTGGCAACGTTGAACAATGAAATGTGAGGAGATACACTGTTCAATACACTTGCAAACTAAATTCCTTTATGTATTTTGTCCGACAGGCTACATTAGTCAGAAGTAAAACTGTGAAACAGTGAATGGGCAATTTATTCGAACTGTGTACACTACAATTGTAATCATAATTAGTGTAATGAAGGAAAAATCCTCTGCAATTTGCTCATTCACCTCATCTTGTAATGGTGCATTGTTTAATGCTTGTCTACTACTTAACGTAAAAGCATCAGATCGGTCATAGCATATGCACGGTCCGTCTGCATTTCGGCATCCTCTCATGTGTCTCACTCAGCATGGCAAGAGCATAATCTCCAAGAATTAATCTTTATTATTCAGCTGAGCCACTGAAGAATTCCAATTGCCTACCATATACTCAAGGTCACAGTTTAAAGAAAAAAAAAGAAAGAAAGAACGAAAAAAACATTTTACACAGATTAATAAATCAAAGTGTGTGCCCTCAATCAAAATGTAAGTGGAACACTCAGTATTGATTGAGGTATCCTTATTTTGCTCTGTAAAACCATATCGAATACATATTTCATAACACATTCAAAGACATTAAAGGGACTCAGCTAAAAGATGCCTTTTACTTTACCTATGAATCAGGCAATTAAGCATTCTGAGGCTGTGGTTTTCATCTGCTGTTCTCTGAATGCAAACTGCCTCATACAAGCAGCTGTCCTCAAAACTGCTGTGAAAGCAGACAGATCACCAGTCAGTTTATTGATTGGATATCATTCTATGTGCCCCATATGCATACATAATGGATTTTTTTCAAAAGCAAATTGGGAAAATTAAAGATGTGTCAAAAAAAAAAAAAGATGTTAGAGGAAGAAGCTCTTCTTGTACTAGATTTAATTAAGAGTCTTTCTACATTTCCCCCTATAGGCATTGTGTGCAACTGTATCCGACCAGCCCCTTCCCTCACCATGGTTTGTGTAATCATTGTTTAGCAGCCATTACTACACACAGCAGGTCTTCACAGGGAGCGAGAGCGACGCGTTCAAGAGTTTGGAGGGTGTTTTTGTTTTTAGACTTTCCAAAAATGCAAAAGCGTGCGGACTAAACTGTGTGCTAATTCATCTAACACACTGCAGGTTGCAGTCATTACTATTTCTGGCTAACTAGCTTCCACCTACAGTAGTAACCCTGGCTCCTTTCCAACCACTCCACCCTCCCACTCCGTCACAGACAGCTGTGGAGGGCACTCTTAATAAAGGGGTAGAGTACGCACTGCAACATTTTGGAAAGCCTTTGACTTACTCTGATGGAAACAGGCACTTTTGTCAGCATTATATCCAATCGGCATCGTACGGCTGTCTCGCTATCCATCACCATGACAAGAAATGCCATTTTATTTCATTTTTAACCTTTTTCTTTTAAAGTATTGTGTTGATTTACACTCATTATTTTCATGAAAGCCATTTGATGTGTTTATTTTTATTGAAATAATCGCCCCAGACTTGACATTTGTACCTTTCTGAACTTTCCTTCATCTGTGACACAAAACAGTTGCTTCACTTTCAAGAAGTGTAGTTAGTTTGCCAACATCAAGAAGACTCGGTGTTGAAGGGCTCTTAACCCACTCTCACTTAACACTAATTGGTTTGAAATGGCACTTAATGTGGTGGATACCTCCACGTGAACGTGCAAAGGGAACCAGAATGGGTAGAAGGATGGTGCAGGGCTTGTAATGACATTGTGCTCTAGTGTTACAGTGCTGAAATCAAGAGCTGATGTGTCATTAATTAACTACAGCGGTCAGAAGAGCTACAGTTTTGTTTTTTGAACGGAATTCTCAGAAAAGGGCAAATGAAACAGGAACTTCTGGGATCGGTTCCAAACAAACCTCATAATCCTACTGGCATTTGTAATAATGCTAATAACTAAAAATCCCGCCTGTAAACAGAGCTTTACACATGTAGGATTTTTTTTTTTTTCTTTTTTAACAATCTAATCATTTTATTTCTCAGCATCTTCTCATGAACGCTGTTTCTCATTGGCTCGGCACATTTTTTGGGGCTAAATGCCACAGCTCGACAAACGATACGGGTTGCTGAGTAAGTAGAGAGGCCACGCTTGCTTTAGACATTTCTGTAATAACAAGGAGACAGAGATAAGAGGATGATTTCAAAGATTTTAGGTACCAGAATTTTATGGATATTGGCAAAACCAAGCAATAATGATGCAGCAGAGTTTAGCAAATAGTCGGTTGACAAGAGAAATCTGGACGGTATGTAATTCCAATTGCTGTTTGATTCATATTACCCAGAAATAACAAATAATAAAACCCTGTCATTTGAATTTAATGTAATGTACTCCTTCTTAATCCTGAAAAGCATACCGTGGGTAATCCAGGAATATGACAGCTTGCGTAATTCATTTATTTATTTAATTTTTTTGTAAGTAAGCATTAAACTCCCAGGTTTGTGTTTGGCTAAAAATTATAGAGGGCAGTGTTGTAACTTCCATTCTTGCTTCATGTAGTAGTGATAGAAGTATTGTTACCCGAGTGTCATAATGCCCAAACCCTGATGCAATGATTTATGTCATGACATAAGCACTGCAGCAGGGTTACAGGTTTAGTTCAGAACAGCATTTGCAAATGAAGTAAATAACTGAGGCTACTGATAATGTGGAATTAGTTTTTGTCCAAGACATGAATCAGTTCATTTAACAGCAGACGACCCGGGGCATGGAAATGACATTTCAGGGCACGTATCAGACTATATACGCACTGAATGGCACAACAGTCAAAATATATCCAAGTAGTGGTTGACAGAGAAGATTAAGACTGATAAGGGAATTCTATATTCAATAGTAGTCTAGTTA
Source organism: Stegastes partitus (assembly GCF_000690725.1). Taxonomy (NCBI): domain Eukaryota; kingdom Metazoa; phylum Chordata; class Actinopteri; family Pomacentridae; genus Stegastes; species Stegastes partitus. The sequence goes on along the minus strand of NW_007577862.1, from coordinate 475,973 downwards.
GTAATCTTTTAGGTCATATCTTGAATTTGGGAATCCAGAAAATCTGCTGATATGTTTGCGTTACACTGCAAAATAAGTCAGCATGAACATGAAATAGAAACGTCTGCACTGACAAATATTCATGAGCTTAATAGAAATAGATCTTTTTTGTGTTTGTTACTGTTAATGCTACACTTTGAAAATCATAAAAGCAATATAATCCTAATATGTAGCTTGATCTGCCTTATATATGTGCTAGCAACAAGGGCCATGTAGTAGCGATAGAAGAGCAAAATGTATTTGTGTGTTAACCGTTGACCTTCATTCATCAAAGGGTGCCTTTTATGATGTACAAATGCGTAGTTGCAAATTGCACCTTTTATAATTTATGTAGCAGTTGTGGATAAAATTCCCATTGGGGATTATTAAAAGTGTATCTTATACTGATTCTAATATCCACCCACTCAGGTTTTGACACTTATCTGGGTAAAGAACCTTATACTGTTTTTCTAAAAACAAACAATGGCACGTATTCCAGCCTAACAGTTGTGGTTGTCCTGTCGACAGCAAATTGCAAGCTTCTTGAAAAGTTTCTTATCAGTTCATTTGAGTGATTATGGGAGAATTCCATTCTCCATTGTCTGCCAGGGAAGCTAATTATTTTATCATAGAAATTTTAATTAGCTGTATCTCAGAGATGTCCACGGAGCTACAAAAGCTAGATAGAGCCAATAGTGTTCTGAGGCTTTTCATAGGAAGAACTGTGCTTCAGATAGAAGAGTACAAAGAAAATATGGACTCTACAGGATGAATGAGGAAATGGTGCTTATGATGCTTTAAAAAAAAAAAAAAAAAAACCTCACTGCACGACATTCTGCAGTGCATTCAGGAGAGCTTTAGGGAACGTCAGTATTAATGTAGAGCCTGCCTCGCAAGGCAGTCGGTGGTTGCATGAATGTTTGAGTTGTAAAAGACTCACCAGAGACTGATTTCTACATACAGTAGCATCAGCGAAAAGATGGGTGTGATGAAATATTTGTGCAAACACTGCGGGATCATCAATAAATCCAGCTATACCTCGTCCAGATCAGCCCGAGATGTGTGTTTCACAGGAGCAGCTGTGAGGGGGTTAAAAGTGAAGGTGACGAAGATTGATCAGGGCCTCATGATTGATTAGCGAGAGTACAATCTACGGAATACAATGGAGTCACCAGCCGATGAAAAGAAATCACGGGGTTAACGTATATTTGTCTCCGTTATTAATGACTAAGCAGCTCTTTTCAAAGCATCCGCAAGATTGTCAGGTTTTTTTTTTTTCTTTTTTCTTCAATTCGACCTCCTCACTTCCACACCGCGTAGAGTAAAATAAATTATAGACGTGGAAATTAAATTGTGGCAGGTGATTTGTTGGAAAGATAGTTTGTTATTGTGTGCATTCAGAATTGATAATTGCCAAGGTGACCTGTGATCTCCTTGATTAACAAGGACACATTTCTCTATCCTGACCGCTGAGGGGATATTTGCAGAGCCCTTTGTCAGCATTATTTCTCCTTCTATGGAGAAAGAATCACTCTGTTGCACTATTAGTCATATATTATATACTTTCTTAATTTAATCCTCATACACACTTGGAATGACACCTTTAGCACCGAAAGCCATGGGTGGTTTTACATTATTTGAAATGTACTGTCACTGCAAAGGGTGAGGGTTTTTTTTTCTTTCTCTCTCTCTCAAAGATGTGCCAGTTTGTAAAATAAAGCATGGATATCGTAGGTATAAGTCTGTCATCCAACCTGCTGTTAAAGATGGAGTTTTCAAGTCAGGAATACTTGTCAATCCACAGTGTGGGGGCAGCGGCTCATGGAATATTTACATAGCCAGAGAGGGGGGTTTGTGGGTGTCTAAGGCCTGGTTGGAACCACATTCAAAGGAAACGGATAAAGGCCCCGAGGATTCATGCAGTGCAGCATTGTCTCTGACGAGAAAAAAAAAAAAAAAAACAGGAACACTGCTGGGGAAAAATACCTTGATTTAAAATTCAGTTCTAAAGCCAGGCATGGAAAAGGCAAATAGGAGTGTGAGGGGAATGTAAAGCAGAGCTGCATGCACCAGACTGGTATAGTTTAGGTCACACATGCATGACAGGTCCTACATATTTTTCCTGAATGATAAATTCCAGTTATAGAAATTGTGCCTGTTGAAGCTTAGTGGTATCTTCCCCCAATAAGGCTGCCCAGCAAAGCATTCGCAAAGCTCGCAAACAGGTTTTTCCCTCACACTCCATTTCCACTCGTATATTCATCATCCCGAATTATGCCCGGTTTCTTACACATATATTAAAAATGAAAGTGCATTTATTAATATTTATACCGGGCCATTTGGTAAACAAGTAACTCCGCGGCAGTGAGATTTTGGTCTGGTTTGGTGGATGCCAGCATCGTTTCTTTACAAGGGAAAAATCTGAAAAGCTGATTCCCTCGAGCAGGCTGCAGAATAGTATACTTAACATCAAAAAGACCTAGGAGGGAAAGTAATAAAAGATGCTGGTAAAAAGCACACTTGTCATAATGGGGATTGTACAATACTGTTGATGTCTGATTACCTTTTTTTTTGTGTGGCTGCCTGAGATAGCAGCTGTTGACGACACAAAGGACCGCTCTTTAAAAGTTGCAATAAAATGCTGAAATGGAGGGGAAAAAAAGATCCACCTAGTTTCTAGTTATCTATATTGTGGTGTACATTTTTTTCAACAATGAAGGCTATAAATGTGCTCATAATGGTATAAATCCCATTTGTCAACAGTGCCAGTAAGTGTATATAAAAGTTCATCCAGTAGCACCATTAAGTTCCTGAGTTTAGCCGTTTTCCTGCAGCCCTTCCATCACGTAAAACCTGCAAGACTGCTGCAGCTTTCAAAGAGGAAAGTGCACGCCGTGGTTTGCACCTTTTTCCTCATAATTTTGTCCTGGTGGCTTTGTTGTCCTGGTGACTACTTTTTTTTAAGAACCAGTGTTGTGATCGTTTCCATTCCTGCATTTTCTAGAAATACGGCAAACCACTGAAGCAAGTCGTCATCAGTTTCCCAGTGATTGTATTCGTGATAGCTTTATGCAGTAACTGTGTGAGGGCTACTGCTTGTGAAACTGTATTTACTTCAAGTTATTTGATTCATTAAAGACAATATCCAGCACCCAGACTCAACACACTTTAAGCCTCATCATCTTTACCCGTCGTTGGCAGTCCTAGTTAGATCTAGATCTGAAATCCCCGCCATCCGAAGAGACCGGCTGCCATCTGTGTCGTCTGTGTTATCGCTGTTGCTCTCAGGGTTCACTGATGCATTTAGGTCTTCAGCCCGACGACAAGCAGCAGCAAAGGGGTTAAAAGCGGTACAGTCAGCGCTGTTAAAAGATGAGATCATATCGTCCCTATAAAGCATTTTTACACTGTTGACTAACTGACTTTTAGATTTCTCAGATTACTGTGAAGGCACTGCAGGGTCAGAAGCACGGCTACGTTTAAACTGGAAGCGCCATATGAGACAGACCTTGGCCTAATGTCTCTGAGCAGAGATGTTTCAAGACTCCGCTCTTTCTGCAGAGGTTATCAGAGTGCACTGTGTCAGTACACCACACAGTTCACCTCATTAATCAAGCAAGGTTATTCCAAAGTAGGGTCTGACTTAGGACAAAATGTCTTCGCAAATAAGACAGCAGCCTACAGTGTCTGTGAAAACACTATAAATACGTTTTCACTTATAAAATGATGACATGTATTTAATTTTTTAAGGTTTTGGGACCATTGAATGTTTCATACGCAATAAAATTTTGATAAAAGTAGACCTCTGAAGCCTTGACTTATTGATAAATGATAAGTGAATAAGCTCCCACGTGTGAAACTTTACCTCCTGAAAAAAATTTCGGATAATAAAAGGATCTTTTCATGGCACGTTATTTTTCTAAAGTGCTTGGTGAGAGACTTTCTCACTCAGCGTGGCTATAAATGCAAATATGGGTGGTGTTGTTTACACTGTTGCCCATGTCAGTGACAAAAAAATAAAAAAAGTAATAACAGTATTATTGTCTTCTCTCCCTCAGCGCTGTCTTTGTGTGAACACTGGATTATTTTTTTTCATTATATCAAAATTAAAATTAGCATTCCAGCTAAAATAAATGTGGTTAATAATGCGACGGTATTAACTAGAATGGATCATGTGTGCTCAGGAGTCAAAAGGCTTCAAACCTCACACATGGGAAGTCATTTTGATGCATCGATTGCATGTGCAGTGTATCTTCAAAGAGCCTCAACTATGCATCTTTTTGACAGGCATTGATTATCTCATACAGTTAACATACATTTCCCTTTGCACCCACTTGAAGTGTTTATGATTGCCATACAAGAAGAAGTGCAAGAACTGCCCTCAGCACTTAACCTCATCTAGACTACAGCACTCTGCAATTTCTGCAACAGTTTTTAATTAAATATGAAGAAAAATGGGAAAACAGCCCTTGAAGGGATGCAAGGAAAGCACTCACACTTTAATTTGTTAATAGAGTGGTACATCATTAGTGTAATGATTGCATCGAACCATAGGACACAAGCCTGTATACACCGATAGTGACACCTAGCAGACATGACGCATGAAGCGCATTACTGTAAGCGTGAATCCATAATGCAAATACTTAATGAATGTGTTACAGTCTTCACACATGAAGTGTTTGGGGATACTCCCAGTCTTACATGTCTAGATGTGTTCATAAGTTTCTTTGGCACTACCCTATCTGTGAAAGTGATTATGCACTTTCATTCATGTCCCTGGGTAGGTTACTGGTTCTTTATTTAATCATGTTGCTCTAAATAGTATCAGATCTGAGAGTTCTTCCTGGGAGATTATCATTTTTTTGCATGAAGCTGCAATACCAAAAAAAAAAAAAAAAAGCTTTCACAAGTAAGCAAGGGAATGCTGTTAGTTTCTCAGGTACCTGTTCATAAACAAAGGCAGGCTGAAACTGCATCATGTCAAAATTTTCCAATACATTGCCCCTGTAGATGAAAAGTCAAAGTACTAACTTTCTGAGGACATTGTGAATGCATGTTCTAAATGTAATGGTATTCCATCCAACAGTTGTTGAGTCATTTCTCCCAAAATCTTAAATGTGGTATTAGAGGAAAAATCAGCAGGTCACCAAAATCATTAAGGTTCACAGGTCAGGGAGCAAAAATGTCTGTGTAGATTTTTGTGCAAAGCTCTATTTTCATATTTTGCACCTGATTCCAATGTTGTCAACAAATTAAATAACTGTCATTAGCTCTTTTCATGCCCATAGAGGCCTCATCTCTAGTAGGTGCCCTCCGGTACAAACTATTAGGCCTGAATGTGGGATTTGATCTGTTGTGATCACTGTAAAACAGAAAGTAACCCAGATTAGACAGGTGACATCTTGCAGTTGTATGAATAAGTGCAACCTTTGGTGGAGTTGTCACTGGAAACTTATAAAATGACGAAAGCAAAAATGAAACTTTAGTAAAGATGTTCTACAGAAGTAATGCCCAAAGACAGGCGTCAAAGTCCAGTCTCTCAGGTTACAATAGAGCACTTTAAGCCTATTCAGGACTTTTGGGGTCTTTTGGACCCCAGGCCGTTTGGTTTAGGTAACAGGTATTGTTTTGTTTTTTTTAATTTTTAAGATTTTTTTTTTTTATGTAAAAAGTGGGAAATTTGTCATGTATTTGGAACCAAAAATATGTCAACTTACCAGAAAATTTATTTAACATAGTATAAAAGTCTATAATGAACACCAACAAAAATTTTGAACATATTCTTTCTTGGGAACCAGTGGACCCCGAAAGACCTTCTACATATGGCAACATGAAAGTCCTGAATAGGGTTAAAAAAGGCGACAGCTGAGCATACTACAAGTTGAAGGAGGGCACCCAGTGTGGGCATTATAACAGCCGATGACAGCAACTTCATGTAGTGACCTCAGAAACTGTCTGTTTAAACTTGGTAAGTGAAAACATGACCTTTATGTCAGGGAATCTCTTAAGTACCCAGGATTCATCCTCTGGAGACCATGGATGTGTGTCCCAAATTTCATGGCAATCCATCCGATATTTTTGGATATATTTCATTCAATATGATGTGAACCGTGTCATGGTGCTAAAGGAAAAGATAAGAGTACAGCAAAGTCAGCAGAATTCATCCTCTGGGGACCATGAGTGTCTGTATAACATATAATGACAGTCCACCCAGTAGTTACTGAGATATTTCAATCTGGATCAAGGTGATGGAGCCACAGTCAAGATTACAATCTTAGAGCTGTGCTAGTTTTGTGACAAAAAAAAAAAAAACGGCAAGAAGTATGACATCCTTCAGAACACAAGAATCATTAAACCAAGCCGTCTTTGTATTCTATATGCTGTAGCAGGAAAAGGCTGCTGTACCACTTCTGCATGGCAATTTGTGGGAGACAAAATAGCAGTGCAGTGGTGAAGAGATACAAAAAAAAAAAATCCTCCAAGATCTGACCATTAAAAAAATATACAACTTCTGTAATGACAAATGTTGTAATAACTTATTCCACAACCGCACAGGAGGATACACAAAAGAATTCTGCGCTTCAAGAAAAATCTTCTTTCAGACGTGCTCATTTGGGGTTTACCAATAAGTCATCCAGCTGAGATTCCTACCGGGAAGAGGCCATTATCACTGCAACAAATGTAACATATGGACTACCTGGTGGTGACAGAGTTGAGCTAAAAGTCTGAATACATTTCCCCTGGTGTCTGGAGAATTTGCCCTTTGTGCCTGCGTATGTGTGTCGCAATTTACACACCTGCACTGTATGCACCGGTGTAGGCCCATAGAAAAGCCAAAACTAAAGGAAAACTCTCTACGTGAGTGATTCAGTTCATATTCTTAAATCACTCCCGTTATAATGATGCATGGCGGTCGGTTTACGTCAATAAACAGACGTTTATCACATGATCAATAGACTGATGTTTATCGCGTCAGGCTTCGTAATGGACATGAATGCAGTATAACAGCCATTACATCAAACAGACGCACTATTCGGCACACGCGTGTGAGTGTAGGCTCAGTCACACAAACACGCACACAAACAGGAGTAGGTGATAATAGGGCTATTCTTTATGCGAGGTCATGAATAATTCAAAATCCATGTGCTCAAACAGATTCTTGAGGTGACAGAATAATATGACAGATTCTGCGACTGCTATTAGACGAGAAATATCGGAAATGTTTTAGAGATTGTAGCAGAGGATAAGCGGATCCGCCGCTACTACTAAGCTCTAACTGATATCAAGATAGTTTTGGGAATCCGAAAGGTTTTATGAATGTATACATATTTATACCTATAGATTTCCTGCTTCAGCTGCTCAGACTGTTGTACACATCATCTGACATTCATTCGACAGCAAATGACTCATCATAACACAAATCATGTTATTTATGGTCTTTATTTGACAATTTTTAAACTTCCAAGCCATTGCAAGAAATGCCCAGACTTTACATTGTCATTGTAGCTGCACATCATTCTGCTCTAGACTACTTTCTTCATGAACTTCATCTTTTCTCCTGGTTTCAAAACGGCACTATTTGGAGTCTGGAAACGTCTTCGCAGAGGAGAGCGATGGCCGCGTTCCTGAAGCCGGGCATTTGGCCTCCCCATGAGTCAGTGGAGAGATACTTATTGTGTTTTCATTGTTCAATAAGGCTTTGCATGAATTTCTTCCACCTCTTAGCTTACTGAGCCAAAAGCTCCCTAAACGCCAGAGTCTTCATTATGGCCGTGGAAAGTGGGCTGGCTCGAGGTCACCCCTGATGTTCCACTGGCTGCCTGGGGAAGACTGGAATTAGAAAGCTACCAGTCGCGGGCCACGGAAACCAACTGCGCTGAATGAATCCAATCTCCTTTATAAGTTTGGCACCAGATTTACAATGTTGTAAACGCTGTGTGGTACAGGATGTTGGGGATATAAACAAGTTCTCTCAGATTCTCACAATGCTGTGGCTGATACTCTCCAGTGTAGTTCTGGAGCATTCTTTGGAAAAAAAAAAAAGGCTGGCTTACAGACACTTCAGACTGAAACTTCCTGGAAATAAATAAACAAATAGGCTCTTCATGCAGCATCTGCTCACATGGAACACATTCAGTCGAGGCCTGAAAGAGACGGCCAGGCTAATGAGAGTTAACTGTTCACAGCGAAGATGATTAGAGCAGCTGACCAAAACCTCCAAGAAAGAAAGGGGGGAAAAAAAAAATATGGGCAACAATTATTTCACTCTGAATTGACCAGTATACCATCTTCCTCTTTATGCAAATGATTTCAAAGTATGCAAATGAATCATGCACAATCTCCCCTCATTCATTCTCGTATGCATATGAAGATTATCAGCCTGTAATTAAGCATTAGATGCTTTGCTTGTGCCTGATAGAGAACACCCACCTATGCAAACAAAACCCTTTCATCTTCAAATGGAAAGGCAGCTGATGATTTCAGAGGAATGTGTAACTCTCCGGTCCCCCCCCTATGTCCATTACAGTTCCATTCTTCCCATGAATTCAGCCAATAGGCAATGAAGGCTATTGCAAGAGCCATTGGTGCCGCATTGTCAGTGACCAACTGCTGAAGCCTGGAGCTTACATGGGATTTAATTGACTGTTGATTGTTGAATGAAAGCCTTCTGAGAATGTCAGGGCTGGCCATTTGAAAGAAGGAAGGAGGGGGGGAGGGATAGAAAAAAAAAAGGCATTAATGCTGATGCATGCTTTTAAGAGTGAGGTAATCTACGTACATGTATTAGAAGATAGTCAAAGAGAAAAAATATAAAACTTGCAGGTCTGATTTTGCACGTGTAAAGTGCAAATACAACCCGGAACAACTTTCCTCAGAGACATCACACAAGTTGCCCCCATAAGCATTTGTTCTTTCCAGCGAGCGGTGCAGCAGCAGAGACAAGCCCAGAGAAGAAATCAAAACAGCGGCTGTCACCCATCAGGACAGAAGGGGGAGAGCAAAGAAAGGAAAAAAATAAAAATGTTAAAAAAAAAAGACGCACCAGCGAGCTTTCAGGTCCCAACTGGTAGAACGCTCAGGTTTATGATCATGTTATATGCACTCCTTCTGTTTCCCTGCAGAAAGAAGAAGAAGAAGAAGAAGAAAAAAAATCATAATATTAGAAGTCCATGATATATATATTCCTGCTTGGGCTGCAGCAGCAAAGCGCGTCGTTGTCTGCGCACAACTGAGAGGGTCCAGTTCAGGGGGGGGAAACCCTTTTGACTGGAATTAAGGGGAGGCTGTATGAGAGGAAAGAAGAGGAGAGGAGGAGAGAAAAAAAAAAAAAGAAGGAGGAGGAGGAGGGCAGGGAAGAAAGTGGTGGTGGTGGTGGTGGTGGTGCCAGACGCAGCGGCAGTAAGAAGCGTACGTACGTGCTTTATCTTAGGGGCTGAGTGTGACGTGATATTGCAGCCTGCTCCTGGAGCTCTGCAAGCACCAAGCAAAGCGCGTCTATTTCTCTGTGTGTTGCAACTCACTGGCCCCCCAACGTCCACCCACTACGGATCTCTCTCTTTTTTGTTTTCCCTTTTTTTTTTGATTTTTTGGTTAAAATCTCACCCCCCCATTTTTTTTTTAACCAAGAGGAGGAGGAGGTGGTGGAGGAGGAGGAGGGGAGGGTTTGCGCGACTTACTGGAGAAAACATATCCAAAAAAAAATAGAGGGGGAGAAAATTGAGACGTGGAGCCGAATTAATTTATGGTAATACTGTAAGAATTGCTCTCCTCTGCTCATCACTCCAAGAATTTCTTTTCCCCCTCTCTCTCTCTCTCTATCTCTCTCTCTCTCTCCCTCTCTCTCTCTCTCTTGTCTCTCTTCGGTCTTTTCTGCCTTTCTTCTTCCCCCCTTTTCTCTTCTCCTCTCTCCTCTCTCTCCTCTCCTCTCTCACCCTCTCCTCTCTCCCTTCTTTCTCGGTGGCTGTCGTGGTGTTGTTGCGCTCCGTTTTGATGGGAAAAACCCAGAAGAAGGAGAAGACGGGGGGATATGAGCGGCCAGACCGGAGTGTAACGCATTTTATTTTCATCCATTGAAGCATCTTGTTGCGCCGGACTTCTATTTGTCGGGAATGGGGAGTATTGATTCACTGGAGGGCTGCAGAATTTATTTATAAAGGATGTGGTCAAGTATGTTGGAAAAATAGCCATAGCTTCCGCAGTGTAAGGTAAGATTATTATGATTCGTATTATTACTAATATTATTATTGCATGATGTGATGCAGCTGAGGCACACGAAAAAAGAAAGAAAAAATCTTCATATGTCATCTGTCAGTTAAAGTTTAGCCACCCCTGTTAAATATTTGCCCTGTCTATTCAACACGACGGCTGTGGAGCGTTCATGCGCTCGCATTAGTCCGGGGTGCTTAACGGATGATTTTTAAGAGCTGATCTCTCTCTTAAGAGGCAAAAATCACTTTAAAGTGCCGAGCGTCGAACTGACACTGCATGAGATGGAGCTCCGTACGTGTCTCTATATTCAGATTTCCTCTCGAGATTGCTCTTAGAAGCCCGGCAATAAAAAAAAAAAATCAGTCTCTTGACGAGCGATTTCTCCAGAATACAGATTTTTTTTTTTTTCGTGCAGCCTTGGCCATGAATCGTAAGGATTTATCGCGGGCAAAAAAAAAAAAAAAAGCTGATCTAACTCAACACCGCGTCCACAAATCCATTTATTATTCTAATGTAGTGTGACGGACAGGTTGGATCGTTCCAACAGGGGGAGAAGAAGTTAGTGGCGCAAATTTATTATATTCCGTGGTAACTGGTATCTATAGCCTACTTTGGATTTGAACGCCTACACAAACACATACACACACACACACACACACACACAGTTTGAGACGCACACACACACACACGCGTGCACGTTCTGCTGTGACACTGCTCACAGCTGCATTGCCTGTAGGATTAAAGCAATCAGGACATCGCATTGCATTCTCTCTCTTTCTCCATCTCCCCCCCTCCTCCTCCTCTCTCTCTCTCTCTCTCTCTCTCTCCCTCTCACACACAAACACAGTTAGGAGCGCGCACGCACACATGCGAACACACACACACACACACACACACGCTGGCTCTTTATCAAATTGCATTGTCAAATATGTCAAGCCCTGAATTTCGGAGACATGCAGGTCGAGTGGTGGAAGCGCGCAAAGAGGAGAGAAGCCACGGTGACCAAGCAGACGCAGAGAGACGTTTTTTATTTATTTTTTTATTTTTTTTTGGTGTGCTGGTAGTCTGTGAATTTATCTCCCTCGTATTATCTAACTGTCCTGTAAGGAAACAGTCTAAATCACGAAGAATACGGCTAGGATTTTTATTTTATTTATTTATTTTTTGAACACACACAAAAAAAAATCCTGGTTTACTGCGTAAAATGAGCAGCACAACTCGTGGGCACCGCGCTGACTTGCGCACCCGCTTTTTTTCCCACTGTTTGTCTTTTGATGTCAGGGATTCTAAATAAGCTACATTTGAATATCTCCGGGGATTTGTGCCACACCAAATACGACCCAATTAATAATGTCTAAATGACTCACATTATTGCACCCACCTCCCTCGGTAAAATAAATAAATAAAGGCAGCACAAGCAACCACAAGGTGGCAATGTTTGCACAAAGTAAAGTGATGAAGGAGGCAGGATGAGATGCAAAAGACATGTTGCTGAGGTTAATGTGTCTTTTTTTTCCTCCCTTCTTCTTCTTCCCCTCTTTTCACGGCAGTATATATTAGAAACAATGTGAAGAATATCAGCTTACTACAGATGAACCGCCATGTTTTCTTGTGTGCTCTGCCTTAACATCCCTTTGTGTTCATCTCTCTTCGTCTCTCCTTGCAGGCCAAATGACATAGGATGAAGGCTGTTCGAAACCTGTTGATTTATATATTTTCCACCTATCTTCTGGTTATGTTTGGATTAACTGGTGCCCAAGATTATTGGTGTTCCACTCTGGTCAAAGGGGTCATTTATGGATCATATTCGGTGACTGAAATGTTTCCCAAGAACTATACAAACTGTACATGGACGCTGGAGAACCCAGACCCAACCAAATACAGCATCTACCTGAAGCTATACAAGCGAGACTTGAGCTGCTCTGAGTATTCTTTGCTTGCTTATCAGTTTGATCATTACTCACACGAAAAGATCAATGAGTTGCTGAAAGTCAACGAGTCTATAGTGTATCTGTGTGATTCAAAGAATATTTACGTATTTTTGCTGTACGACAAGAATTTCGTCCAACTCCGGAGAGTTTTCCCTTATGATTACAATGGATTGACGCCGCAGAAGCTGGATGAGGAGGAGAAGTCCATCGTGGAGTTTTTGGTGTTGAATAAGGCGAGCCCCAGCCAGTTTGGGTGTCAAGTGCTTTGTACGTGGCTGGAAAACTGCCTGAAATTAGAGAAAGGGACAGTGGAGACGTGTGGGATCGTGTACACAAAATGCACATGTCCTCAGCATTTAGGCGATGGAGAATCAGAGAGCATGCTCATGCTCAACAACGTGGTTTTACCTTTAAATCCACAAACGGAGGGTTGCTTGTCGCCCCAACTACAAGCTGGGCAGGTCTGCAATCTGAGCGCGGAAGTGAAACGGCCTCCTAAAGAAGGTGAGTATCCTGTCGTCTTCCTCTTTCATGCTGAAATAGCTGTAGATTTAATGGACCACTGTATGCATAGATAAGATAGTGATCATGTCAATAAAATGTGCACGTCAATCACTCCTATCTCTGCCCTAATTGCATGTTTGAAGTGTGATGGCCCATGAAACAAAGAGCACACATAGATATATGGACTGCAGTTGGCTCAGAAATGTGTCAACTTCAAGAACAAAGCTGCCAGAGGAGTTGGGTGTAGTAAAGACCACACCAGCACAAACCGAACCACCTAAAGGGGGGTCTTTCATTTGGTTGGACTGAATTCAAAATGCACTATCATTGCTGTGAATTTAAAATGGCTGTTTTTTTGTACACATCAGCACAGAGTTAAAATGGCTGCAAATCCAAAGATAATATATATCTATATCTATATTTTGTGTGTTTATACATTTATGTCAGTGTCATCCATACAAAGACCCAACAGTGGTCAATATGGACACATCCTTCATTTTCTATTGGCATCTGTGTCACACAGAATGATTGGGATCATGGATGCAGCAGAGTCCGATTGGATCACACTGCTCGAGCAATGCAACATTTAAAACTTTGCGGTTGAGATTTAAGAGTTTTGTCAAATCTGCAAAATGAATAATTTAACATTTTTATGTTCAATAAAAGAGTATCAGAGCTGTTCTGCAGGGATGCTGCTTGTTCAGTGTTGCCATAGAGCAATGCAACGTGTTTCTCACTGTATGTTGGAATTGAGCAAAAAAAAATCAACATAGTCAAAGGAAGGAAACGACATATTAGCTAGACCTGTTTTTAACCGTCTGTCATTCACACGTGTGCAGAAACACAGAGCAACACAGATCCACGCTCATTCACAGGTGGAAAGATGAATGAACATTAACCAGCAAGCAGCTATGATAAGGGTCATAATGATTCTGGGCATTCGTGTCACCAGCTTGCAGGGGGGAGGTTTTGTAGTTAACACATTCATGTAGCCTTTTTTTCTTTTTTTTCTCCCCTTTTTTTTTTTTTTATGAATTACAAAGAGAGCCCTACTTGACACATAACTGCTTGCATTTTAACAGATAGCAGAGGAAAAAAATAACAAAACCCCAGGGGAATATGCTACATACTTCAGAGGTGAGGTGCGTTTACCGTGAGACATAAAGGAGGGGCATTCATCACGGCACACTGAACCAAAAATAATGAGTCAACCTTCTGGATTTTTTTTTTTGGGGGGGGAAATAATGATGTCAGGAACGTTATGGAGCTTTCTCCCTTGTGGCACTTACCAAAAATAACAGTTACTATAATAGCACCCTGGATAACAGGTGGCAGTTTTCCTATCAAGAAGAACAGATGAATATTGATTGCAGTAGCTCAGCTGTTTAGTTGGCTCCTGCTAACCAACGCTACATGCTACATTTTGGAAGCATGATATTGGAACGCACACAAGCAGGATTTAAAAAAAAAAAATAGAAATGCTATACCTGAATGCTACTATGAGAAACTCCAAATTTCCACATGATTTATTAAGTGGCTAGCCTCCATCAAGTCAGATGATAAACCTATTTTGAGTGTCATTCACCTGCCCTTCCACTAGAGCCCTTAAGCAATAATGCACACGGTATCCGATGCAAATTACCATCGCAGTTCCGCCCGCAGTCGAGTAGCATGTGCAGCAAACAACAAAAAGTATGACTCAGCTGTGTATTTTGTCAGATAACTTCATCATTTAATGAATCTTCCGTCTATGTCACAAATACTACCAGGAAGCATTATGCTTATTTTCACTGGAAATTCTCCAAAATAACATTTGACATTTTTTTTTTTTTTCTATCAGCATGTTAATAACAGCTTAAGAGCACAGCTTATTTTTTCTCCCCCCCCTCTCTCAGAAGATTTTCCACAAGCTTCTATTTATAGGGTGGGTTGATGGGAGGTTTGAATAAATCCGTTTTCATCTGGATAACGGGGAGATCACCACTGGGTTTAAAAGAGCACTGTGTCTCCTGTGGCATCACGGTGACAGAGTGGGTGTTCCTGATGAAGAATAAAGCATTACAAACAGTCGACAAGAGCTCCATTTGATAAAATCGCGCGTCTTTGATCTTCTCAGTTCCTGGTAGAGGATGGCTTCAGAGCACATCAAAGAAAAGCAGGGCTGGAGGTTGTATACTCCAGCCATGCCACTGAAATACCCCCACCAGTGTTGCGCGTAGACGGGAGGACGGGGGGTGGTGGGGGATATCAACATTTTAAAGGTTAAAGCTCTTAACTATTTAGGGTGATTATTCAGACAAAAGACAGACCTCATTCCTTGATATTGTGGGATTTTTTGAAAACCACAGTGACACAATGGAATCCAGATGTACCACTCAGATGACTCATTTATGCAGTTTTATTTTTATCACATTCTCCTGTTTCATGAATAAAAGTTGTAAAAGGAGGCAGCACAGTGGCGCAGTGGCACTGACAGCAAGACAGATTTAATTTGCGATCTTTTTTTTTTTTTCTACCCTGTGTGTTTGTGTGGGTTCCCTTCCCGCATCCCACACAATCAAAATCAAGTAGGCTGATGACTCTGAGCTGCTTATAGGTGAATGAGTGGCTGGCTGTGTTCTGACTCTTTGATGTCCTCGGATTGACTCCAGCTAGAGTGACTGTAGAAAAAAAACCGCCTCACACATTCTCTATCCTGTCACAGATTTAAAGTAAGCACATAAAAAGGCATTCAGTAGCCAGACAGCACCTACAACCTGACATTTTCGACTATACTCTCACCTAGATGTGTGCCCTTTTCCTCATGCATCCTCTGCAGATGCTGATATTTTCATTTTAAGCTCCAAATCCTCAAACTTCACCCTGCACTGTTGAAAGCGTCTGCAAATTTCACTTGGCTCCGAGAAATAAACATTATCATGTGGCATTTTCTTGTTTTGTGGCTGAGCGTGCTTGTGTGCCCTCGGCTAAGGAAAAATGTATTATTCTTTGTCTCATTTGGTCGGAAGTTGCCGGGTTTTCAAAGCTCAGGGTCAAGGAGTGTCATTATCTGAGAGGATGCTTTGTTGCATGTCCTCCATGGTGATCACTGTTAATCAAGCCTCGAGCGGTGACGTTCACGTCAAGATCCATCGCTGTTATGAACACAGTTTGTTACAAACAACTGTGACACTTTTCTGTTGTCGCTGAAAAACTATTCGTACAAAACATTAACTTTAAAATGAAAAGGGCAATCATCCCAATGTTATTTTGATTCTGTCACATATTTTACTTCCTTTTTCCGTGCTGTCATTGAATTATTGTAAGGGGAAAAAAAGACAAACAATGAGATGCTTTCTGGAGATAAGGGGTTTATCATTTGTTTCAAGCCCAAAAAAAGCAACAAAAGAACTGAAGCTCATGTAAAATATTCATTTTAATATTTTATGAGTCCACAAACTAGGTCTCCAAATTCATTGTTAGAACAAGGTTAGAAATGACTCTGGCATCATAGTTGTGAATCCTGATCCTCTGTTTTCCACATGAGAGGAAACTGTTCACAATTGTGAATATTGATTTGACTCTCACATACAACATGTATAAGCTATATAAATTCTTTATTTGGATTTTCTAGCTTTTCTTTCAATAAAAAGGGTAATCAAATCAACTACCACTAAACCAAAAGAGGGATAGACATTTCACATTTCAGGAAAGAAAGAAAAAACTTAAAACACTTCACAGGACTATATGCAGATGCCCATTTGATCATTACAGTTTCTGACGACGCAGACCGTGCACCATGTGGGAAATGGCAATAGGATTTATTGGCAAATGAATTGTGTGTGAAGCGTTATACACTGTCACCCGCCAAAGTCCTGAGCACTGCAGCAGCTCAGCCTCGCTGCCTCACATAGTGAGGCCTTTTATTCACTTTGGATCTCAGTCAAGTCACTCAGTAGTCACACTGCATTATGCTCACCCCCATTGTTCAGTACACTTGGAGGCCATTTTAGTTCCAATTCAGTGAAGGAGAGAGCTCAGATCAACAGCACAGAATCTGTTTTATCTTAGACATGCATTATTTGTCTGTAGCTTTAGTAAATATCTTGAATATTCCATGTCCCAATCCCCCCTGAAATCCTAGGCTCGTTTATTGCACCTTTTAAGAATTGGAGAATTTTAGCCTGCTGTAAATATTGTTTTCATGTTTATCTCTTGGGGGGCTTTTTTTTTTTTGGAGGGGGGGTATTTTATCCTCCTTTTGTGTAGCCGTGCCTATTGTTTCAGTTCTTTCTGTTTTTCGTCTTCCCGAGGCTGCAGTGTTGGAATAGAAACGCTAAAGAAAGTTGTTGGTGAATGACAAGGTCAACACAAAAAGCTTGACAGACTGTAGGACCCTGAAGAATCAAAGAGACAGCGCCAGCCATCTTCTTTGTCCATTAACTGTGAATTAAATTTTGCACGATGACGATGATGCAGAGTGTGGAATGATTACGTTTTATGCTCTAATCAGTTACACAGCTTTGGGTCAGTTCCAGTCAGTTTTGTGAAACCTTTACAGAAAACTGCTAAAATGAGGTCAGACTCTACATGCAAAATTACTTCAGGATGCACAAGACTATCATTCCTAGGAAAAGATAATGAAGGTGAGTGAGCGGTTCTTTTCTGTGTGGGTCCCCAAACTATACATATAAAAACTGTCCATTTCTCAAATGGCCCGGCGGCCATTTCTGCAGATAAAAATTCATGAGGCTCTGTGACTCCTAAGTGATTTTACACAATGATACAGAACCACAAACAGTGTTGTCATGTTTGAAGGTCTGCTCAAACCGCTCACACTGTCACACATGGATGCAAATGGGCTCTTTGGAAACATAAAAGTCTAAGTTTTTCAGCTGTTACGAATTGATGACACAGTAAAGCATGAGGTCCACCACATGAGGCTTGAGATCACAAAGATAAAACTTTTACAGTTATGCATGATACCAAATAGCACTTTCTGATAATTACATTATCATAGGTCATGGATGGTAGCCTATTTTCCAAGTTAGCCTCATACAACACGAGACTGGGTCCAAATGGAGCAGTGTAATTTCCTGGCAAAGTTCATTTCATTTTGGTTGTTTGATTTCATTTCATAGGGGGGTGACACATATTTCTGTGCAGCAAACATAGTTCAGCAACATATTTCAGCCACGAAACATACTTTTTTTTCCTCTTTTTTTTTTTTCTAACCTTGAAACATTTTTACATTTAACATTCACAGCAGGCCTAGCAGTAATTCTGACAATGACAACCAGGCAGCGGGGTGGATGCAGATCAGCTGCGGATACAGTTGTTCATTTGACACGGATTGGTGATCTCAGTCCTGAGGCTCTATTTCAGTAGCATGACAATTCTAAGTCAGAGTGATAACCTTCCACTACATAGTCAGACTCTGCTCTGCAAAACTGCCTCAGAGTAAATGAAAGCCTTGTGTTGTCACAACTGAACTGCTGACAGGATGCAATGAAATGCAGCGAGTCTGCAAGGAAACCCGGAATACAATTCAGAAAGTGAGGACGTGATTTGCAGTTTTGCGACATGCAGAGAGCATTACACGGAAAGAACTGGTGAATGTATACTGAAAAAAAAAAGATAAAATGCATCTCATATGCAAAAAAGAAAAAAGATATAGCACAAACTACCTACAAATTAAAAGACAGATCTGTGCTGACTAATCTAAATTTGAAATGTTTGTATTCCTAGTTGGTCATTCTTAAAGTATTATTAATAATTCAGAAATATTGAATATATATGTTGTTTATTGTCCTGATGCCTTCATGTCCAAGTTGTGTTTTACTGCTTTAATATTTAATTTTGACAATTCATATACTATAAAGTGGCTTATTCTCTGTCAGTGCATCCAGTTTTGTGGACTCATTATACATTTTGTACAATACTAACCTAAAAAGTAACTACTAACTATATGTCAAGTGGAAGTTCTTCAAATTTATATTTAGCTTAACTACAGTCGACCACAGAAAATTACATGATAAAGCAAAGTAGCCCGAAATTCCCAGAAACTGGTTCAAACCATTTCTTGATTCAAATCAGGGTTCATCTTCAGCTCTTTTGCAGTGTCATACTGGTGGCATGTCCCTCTTTCTTTAGCTTTACAGCCAACAGTAAATGCAATCGCAGTAAAGTTTGCGAGTGGCAGTTGTTGCCCATAATACTGTCATATTACAGCAGGAACTGTAATCAGAGTAATGGGTTATGTAATGCGGTATCTAATTCCGTGATGTGATGCAGCCACACCTCTTGTCCTCAAAACCGTAGTGCTTCACCAGTAAAATCCTGCATTAGCTCTGAGGAAACGTGCACGTCTGATTTATTAGTGTGGATACCCCACCTGTACGCTCGTGTCTTGTTATGAATTCCAAACCGTGGTAGATTTGTGTCCACGCCGCACCAGCTCCCACAACTACTCATAAATTCTTCTTGAAATGCCACAGATTCACCCGATTAGCATTCAAGCTCCCATTCAAATCATTCAGCTTTGCCTAATAAATAAAAATAGTACAAAGTAGCAAATCTAAGCCAGCACCGTGTTGCAGACAGTGGAAATGTGGAACTTGAGGCCAGTTTCACACACTGTTGACATTGCAGATGAAGAACAGTAAAACATATAGAGGTGAAACGTAGCAGTTCTGTACCTGCCAGTATTCACATCAATATTTTAACATTTCTTACATGCGTACATAATCCAAGTTACTCCACTGTAGTAAACAGCACTGAAAGATTTGTGAGGTGATGCCACTGTAGAAGGCTGTCGTGTGCAATGAGTACATTAAAATGACTACATTTAAGATATAGCGTTTGTTACAGGTTTTTTTGGATTTTCCACTGCAGAGAACTTATTTTACATCTCATTATGTTTTGCACACTGCCGTCGCATCACTTTTGTCGTAACGTGTGCATGGCCTCCAAACAGAATGCTGCTGCACTGCTTCATCGCCGGCACAACAGCCAATACTTATCATGAATGGAAACATTTCCATTTGTAATTGCAAGTCTTGCTTTGACATCACAGCGCGTCCAGTCTCTATTTTGCAATTTATGAGTTAATGATAAGTGGACCCCATAAATCAAAGGAATAGCCACTGTTGTGATCTTGTTTCCTTTGACTTCAAAAAGGTTTCTATACGAATGCAAACATAGCACATAATGAATCCGTGCTGATGAAGACGACGGTCTCGTCTTCTTATTATACAAATTAGATTTCTTTATTGCTATCGTATGCATTATTCAGCACAATGTTTTCTGATTTCCTGCCATAACAAAAGAAAATATTCCTGTAGTCTACTTCAGGAGAGACGAGGGAACACGATGAACTTGATTCCATTATATCCAGCTAGAACTCGCTGTGAAATGAAGGTTTGGTATCTTTGCTTCACAGCAGAAAGGGAGCGATTCAGCTCATTGTAAAAACAAATTTGGACAACAACAATTGTGATTCTCATGTGACAAATTCATTTAGAATGAAAAATCCTTCCAAGCAAGCCTCAACAACCACACTATTCATCCTTCTAAGAAAACATGAACAACATCCACATGAGTCTGCTGCAGCTTTTTCTCTGCAGCGCTGAAGCAAGGAATCTTTGAAGCTCTCAGTGTGGATAAACACTGTCAAATGTCTTGAACATTTTTTTCTACATTTAAACAAAATAAATAAAAAAAAGCTAAAAAAAAAAAAAAAAAAATTCATATTCTAACTTTTGTGTGGGATGGCTTAGTGTGGCAAATTTTTATCAAGCTCTTGTTGTGTGTTGCCAGAGATTTTAATGTGAATTATGCACTGCTTTCAGCCTCTCAGTTGCATGCTCCTGCATTTCAACCCAGTTAGTTTTGGCCTGTCACTGGATGGCTATTTCAGCCCACAGAGGAGAAGCATTTGCATAAACATCCACCCACAAAACCTGGCAAATGAGTCTGTCACTCAAAAACACTGTCTATGTGGGAAAGTGGAGGCAAAATCCAATTTTTTTCTCGAGGGGCTTCTGTAGCTGCTCTCACTGGCAGTCCCTCTGCAGGGTATGGCAAGTGTCCTCATGTAGCTGTAATGGATGCTGCCTTTAAACTTACATGGTATACTATGATCTGGGGCAGCGTACAGTACACACTTACATAATCGCTGTTGCCCGTGTTGTTGACGCATCTTTAAATGTTTAGGAATTTAGGAATTAAACCTGCATTTTTCATTATAATATTAATCGCATACCGATTTCTAACGATGACGTCAATCAGATCTTTCGTGCTGATACCTGCTATTTGAAAATTCTGTCCGTAATGCAGTTTTGTGGTCAAGGGCATGAGCTCAAGGTAAATGCCATTTAATTATTCACATGTTTCGTCCTCTCGGCTCCAAATTGTCATTCTTTTCTAATAATGCCAGAGATTGGGAAATCCAAACTGATGCGGATAAACAAAATCCCGACTGAATACAAGAACACAAACAAAATCCCTGCACCTGCCTTCACTTCACTATTTGTATCAGGTGCCCTTTCTTCCATCTTTTCCAAATACAGTTCTTGTTTTGCTTATAGAGTAATGTGATCCATTTCCTAAAAAAGAAAAAGAAAGAAAGAAGGGCAAAAAGATTACATTGAAAGTAGTAGGATTTAAAAAAGAATGTAACTAATTTAATAAAAGATGCTAAATGTAAGGAAATAAGACAAGTATATTGAAAGTTTTTCATTTAACAGTGTCAGTGTTCAGGCAGAAGGTGCTCTGTCTAAACAAAGTGCATTTACTAACCTTAACAAGACTTTTTAACAGCCATCTTTGAATGACAAGACTGGGGTTTATTATGTGAAAGGATAACAACAATAAACTAAACTGAATTTAATTTCCAGAGTTTAGAACACAGTGCTATAACAAGTAAACTAAAATGTACAACAAATGACAGCATAAATACGTAACCCTCCTATTACCTTCACATTTACTGACATCTTTTATCCTTGGGTTCAATTTGACCCCAGCAATTTCCTCCAGAAGATATCATAATTAAAATTGGTGCCCAAGTTTATGTGTACAAAGCCCTATAAATAAACCTGCAAAAAATATGTCAGTGACTTATTTAGAGATGTTAAACACTGAATGGGGTCAAATTGACCCCAAGGATAACAGGAGGGTTAAATTGAAAACATTCATGTTACTTTTTTGCTGTGATTAGTGAGATGTTCTGGATTGATCCACCAGCATATCACGGTAATGGGAAAATCAAAGCTTCCGTCTAATTGGCTCAGTTTGTGTAATTATCAGGTCGAAACAATACAAACCCAAATATCTTCACTTCTTTGATTCTTTAAGAATTGCTGATGCTCTGTTCAAAATGCAGAGCTGTTGTTTTTGTTTGTTTGTTTTTGTGACTTTAAGGCTTACAAGTATTAATTGTAAATTCAAAATTTTGAAAGAAAGGTCTTTCAAATGGCAGCACCTGACACATGCATCCATGGGATATTTCAGTAACAGCCATCACTAACTGAGACAGCTGACATTTGTTTGCACTGCCTGCATGTTTCCATGGAGCATTGTGGTTATTAAGCTCCTCTCATTGTAAGGAGAAGTGTTATGTAACATAGAATGAGATTCAGAAATTATCACTCTGCAACACTCTTGTGCCAAATTGTCAGGCTGTCCGCGGCTCTGTCCTTCATAGCACGGAGAGAGCGGGCCGCCAGTGGATCTCTTCTGATAGTCTATTATAACATAATAATAATGGCGAGTAATGTAAGTAAAGTAAGTCAAAAAAAGTGACGCACAAACCTATTATTTTAAGAGGTCCATTTGTTTCAGCGCTTGACATGAATCCGCCTTATTATACATTTAAATCACCAGGTCAGAGAGTTGTGAAAGAGAAAGAAAAAAAAAATGGTGCTTACATTAAGAGTATGTGTCATTGAAATGTCTAAGTAGCTGCTACTTTCTGAAAAAATGTGTGTCTTAGTTTTACTATTAGGTTTGTTTTGTGCTGTTGTTAACCTGGTGATCCTGAATATAATAACCGATTATATAAAATGGAAGGGGAGCCATTGTTTCCTTTACTGCAGGTGTTTCTTGTCAATAGAGGTGGCATCCAAATTTGATTTGCTGAGTAAAATAACAAGCTTGAGTAGAAGTAATTGGAGGGTATACTCATTGTGGACCTGAGGATATTTGGCATTTCCAGATCAGAATTATAATTTCACAGGGGAACTTAATTTACAAGTCAGATTTGAACCACATTCATGGCTCTGCCAAAATCAGATTTGAGGAGGATTTCTGGACACTCTTGTGTGTCACAGTCTGCCTGTTTAAATCAGATTTCGAACTATCCTTTACACCACTGGCAACCAACACACAACACTGATGTCAAATTCAGAGCATGGTTAGCCTGCCAACATTGCTGCACATCTTAAACTCGTCTGTCAGCGATGCTGTCTGGTGCGGTGGCAGAGTTCTGCACCACAAGTAGATATTGCTGTGGCAGAAAGAGAAAAATGGGCCTGCAGCATGATGGTCTTACTCTGCTCCGTCAGTTACCACATCTACACATTACAAAGACCTTCCTATAGCAACCGGAGCAGACGGCTTCACAATGCCACAACATATAATGCCTAATCGATCACTTACAAATTGCAGTGTGGGCAGTTATCCCTGAAATTAGATTGGAGACACAAATGTGATTTTCTAGCCATCTGCAGATAACTTTTATCCCTCGTCTTTGCTGTTGCCATAAATGTAAATCACCTTACACTGATAAGCCACAACATTAAAACCAGCTTGTGTGGGTCCCCCTCATACCACCAAAACAGCTCTGATCCATCAGACCATGGACCTCTGAGGGTGTCCTGTGGTGTCTGGCACTGGGACGTTGGCAGTAGGTTCTTTTGGTCCTGTGGGTTGCAGGGTGGGGCCTGCATGGATCCGTCTTGTCCCAGCACATGCTTGATGCTTGATCTAATTGGGATCTTGGCAGTTTAGTCAATGCCCTGGGCTGTTTGTCACATTCCTTGAGCTGTTCCTGAGCAGTTTTCATGGTGTGACAGAATACATTGTCCTGCTGGGGAGGCTGCTGGTTTTGGGGTGTAGCATTGCCACAAGGGGAGGGGTTTACTTAGTCTGCAACTAGGCTTAGGTGGGTGAACACGTGTCAAAGTAACAGCACCCAAGCATTCCCAACGGAACAGTATATTCTAACGAGATGATCAATGTTATCACCTTCGCCTGTCAGTGGTTTTAATGCTGTGCTTGATCAATGTATACGTGGGGGTCGTTGTTGAAGCCTTTGATGCCATGATACAAGGATTTCAACAACTAATCAGACATTTTTTAACCATCATCCAACGTGTTTGGTTTATATCAGGCAAACAAAAATCCTTGATCAAGACAAGGGAAAGGTTATGTGCATGTTAGTCATGGGAGTCTACCTTTCTAGCATCTCTGTGAAGCAGTACTTAGAGTAGGTTTAGACTGGATTACTAATGTCAGCTTGCTATCAGTGCAAATGATAACATGCTGACGTCTAGCAGATTGCAAATTTACTTTTCGCCTGTTAGCTTGTTAGCATTGGAAGCCCAGTTACATACAGTACAGCTTAAATTGCAATTCAAAAGTAGTCCAAAATGTGCACACTGGTACAATAACTATTAATACTTTATTTATGTTTTATGTTGTTTTATTGTGGAGCCCTCTGTGAATGTCAACATGCAGCCAAAAATTTGCGACTACGGTCCGCACTGCAAGCACGCCAACGGTGCATGTGCCAGAAATACATGCGCTTAAAACAAATGTTTGGTATGAGGAGAGTCATCCACGCTTTTATAGTTTATCATTAAAAGAGTTGTCATTTTAGTCGTAGCTGTTGGACTTTGGAGGTGCTTTGATTTATACATGCTGTCTATCGACAAGCACAGTAGGAAGTACTAAGTTCTCCAGAAATCCTGTTCTGTTTTTGCCCAACTGTTAGATCTGTATGTATTTTTCTGTATTTGATATGAGGGAAAATACAGCCTTCTTCTTAGTGTACCACTGTGTACCTGTTGCAGTGTGAGTCGCACCGTATGCTCACATTGATTTGAGCTCACACATGCATAAAGCATGAATTGGCTCTTAGTCTTAAACAGGATTTCCACCCCAGGAGATTGGGGTTTCAATTCACTTTTATTTATACAGTTATATTTTATTTATATGTTATATTTTAACATGCTGCAAGGTGACTCGGTGCTCAGCATCATCGCCTCGCAGCTAGAAGGTCGCCGGTGAGGACACCCGGGATCTTTCTGCGTGGAGTTTGCATGTTCTCCCCGTGCAGTGTGGGTTCTCTCCGGGTTCTCCGGCTTTCCCCCTCAACATGTTGAGGTTAATTAGTGATTCGAAATTGTCCGTAGGTGTGAATGTGAGTGTGCTTGGTTGTCTGTCTCTAAGTGTAGCCCTGCGATAGACTGACGACCTGCCTTCGCCCTACGTCGGCTGGGATTGGCTCCAGCCCCCCGTGACCCTAGTGAGGATTAAGCAGAGTATAAATAATGGATGGAACTCAACATATTCAATGTTTCTTTTGGATTTGAGCTAGCACTTAGCAACAGTGGGAACACCCCCTTTACCAGGAAGAAACCTCCAGCAGAACGAGGCTCCGGGAGGGCAGCCATCTGCCTCAACAGGTTAGGGTGAGGGTGAAGGGGAGAGAGAGCAGAACAGACAACCAGTGTATAAGAGAAGAATAAACACTTTGTTGGTTGGTGAGGCCAGTAATTGCGGATCACAAACATGTAGCTCCGCAGCCAGAGATACCTGCAGAGAGGACACAACACAAGCTACGGGAGAGAGAAGACACAAATTACCGACATGCAATGGTGGCATATAAACGTAACAAGGGAGAAAGAGAGGAGCGAATAGGACAGGTGCTCAGTGCATCATGGGAAGTCCTAGAGCAGTCTGTGCCTGTAGCAGCATACCTAAGAGATGGTTTGGGGTCACCTGAGCAGCAACTATAACTAACTGTAAGCTTTATCAAAAAGGGAAGGATTGTGTCCTGTGAAGGATTTTTATTTTTAGAATTAAGTTTTGCTTTTGCTTGCTGGGTACTTTCCTTTTCACTTGCTGTTTGGCTGGGTTTAGGCACCATAATTACTTGGTTAGATTTCAGAAAATATCACGGTTTGGACTAAATTAAACCCTTCTACAAAGCTGATCACATGTTAGAAACTTGGGTAGATGTAGGCACTGAAACTGCTCTGTTAGGTTTAGGAAAATATCATGGTTTAAGTTCAAATATGACCCTTTCAAAACATATCTGAAGCTCTTTAATCTTCTGGATGAGTCCAGCCCCATCTGATGTACGGTTGGTTGACTGAAAAGGGGTAACTGTTGGAGAACAGTGTAATAAATGGCAAAGAACTGCAACTCAGTTTGAGAATGCAGTTCAGTTGTATAGGAACGCAATTTTTGGTAGACAGGTTAAGTGGTACCAAAGACTGCTGTTGTGGTTGAAAGAAAGCTGTTGTTAAGCACACAAACCCATGCCCTCTGGTGAAACTGTCATTTACTTTGTTTTGTCATAAAAAAAAATCACTCTCCCCTGTTCTTGGACCCGAACATGAACATAGCTTATTTACACCTGCTTCGATAAATGACCCATGCTATGATTTTTCCCGAGAGGACAGTCTCTTTGTTCTCCAGTATTAATTTCGCAGCAACCTACAAAATGAAATGAAATGAACTACTATTTTTACATTGTGAAGAAAGTACTTACTCGACCCGAGTGTTTAATATCGTGAACGTGCTCTTTTCCTTAATAATCCTTAATTGTTAATTGACTCACAGTCTCCTTGAAGTCTCAGTGGCAACATCACTATGAGATCTCTAAATAATATGAGCAAATCGCACTTCAACAAATTAGTGAAAGTCTGCTGCAGGGAGTCCTACCCGTCCTGCCAATACAGACGACACGTCAGATGGCTAAATGCTCTCTGCAGTATTGTATTAAAAAAAGAAAGAGTTTCAGAGCACAGGAGTCATAATGGAATGTGACAGATAAATCAGAAGTACTTGGAAGATGGCTTTGGATGACTGAATCAATACTCTACCACCACAGCTAGTCCAGACTTCCCCCAAACCTGCTCTGATTTACTAGCGTCCAATAAAAGCCTTCAGTTGTGGCTCGCAATTTTTTATCTTCTGATACTGTTTGTAATTTCAGCTTTTGTGCATAGTTCCCATAACAAAATACACAGTGTTGTGAGAGATAAAAGCAAATATACAGTTCCGAGAAAGCACATCAATCACTTGTCATGTGAGATGCTGATTTACTTCTGAAAGAGTCGAGGATGATAAACTGCACGCACGTAGTCTAATATCAGGCTTTCCAATGTGAATAACAGTCAACTCCTATTTGTATGCATATTAATTGTAAAATTGTACGTTACCACCAGCTGGAAATGGTTCGTTTTGCTGACTGGTTAATGTTCTCACCTTGCTGCAATGGCGCACTGTGGACGTGTCCTCGGGGTGCGTTCAGTACATGGTGACATCACTGAGAGGTGCTTAGAGGAGCAACAGGGCGTACCTCTGATCACAACACCTGAACAAGGTCAGCGAAACAGGGATTTTCACCAAGCAGCATAAACATGTGACACTAACCACTATGTAGATGCAGCCTGTGCATTATTTTGCTACATACATTGTTTTGTCATCACTCGATCAGTGAGCACATAATTGCTCACAGAGTCAAGGGCTTGATTTATAAAGCTGCATCTCCCAGCATGAACGACACCAACAAATAAATAAGTGACAGGGGAAAAAAAAAGGCTGAATAATCTCTGTCTAGTAGCGTTGATCCTGCGATGAAACACTCTAAGTTGAAGCACCGATGGCTGACGGAGTTCATCCGTTATTGCAGTTTCATGCAATATCAACCCATTGATTATACAAGAGACGAACCGAGCATAGTGAGTCAGGATCAACATTCCTCCCCCTGATGATGGAGACATCCAGTTTGGTGTTGGACAGAGTTTTCCATTATCTGCGTCACTTTTGGGGTTTAGTTAGTTGAACTTGTCTCCTCACACAGCTGATGTATGGGGAAAAATGATACTAGCAGTTGTAGAAAACGTATCAGAAATGTATTTCATACCGTACACTTCTTAAAAGAAAGCTTATGGTTTTAATGATTGACAAAAAAAATAAATACATTCAGGTCCATGTAAATGCAAATCAGGAGGTTAAGGGATTAGCCATAAGCATCACAGCATTTATATTTAATATTAAAAACCTTATACTTTGCTATGCTTCATGAACTCATCACCGTCTCTTAAAACAAATAATTTATGTGAGTAACCACTGCACTACATACATGATTATGATGTTTTGGTAGCTGGTAGTTCCAACTAGTAAAAGTTAATGTGTTTAAGGAAGCAAGTGACCAATAACTTATTATTTATGGACTGGTTTCTTGTTTGTATTTCCATTGGTTTTGCTGTCGACTTGAAGGCGTCTGCCCCTCTGAGTGTAGAGCAAATCAAACATGGCTGCCATGTAAATTCTGCGTTCACTTCTCTAATCTGTTTGGTCTTTGATTTGGTGCATTCAAAGACACCTTTGTTTCCAAAGGAAACATTAATAGACCATTTCTATGTGTGAAGCAGTTTTACAAGCCTTTGATATTGTCTCTTTGAAACACACATCTATGAAAAGAGGTCATGTGATACACAGCTGTTTTGTGTGTGTGTGTGTGTGTGTGTGTGTGTGTGTGTGTATGTATATTATATCAAGCTAATGAGTATAGAGCAAATGGCACGCAAGTGGTAATGTAGAAAATAATCGCTCTGTGATTCTTCGCCTTCCACAGAGCTGCAGTTGGTTTCTGTCACTATTAATAATCATTTCTTGCACTTCTGCTTCAGGATGACTCAGTATGGATTGCAAAATTGTCTTTTCTTGTACTATGCATTTGTGCCTGCTTTAAAAATTAAACCCAAGCGCAGTGCCTACAGAGTATATGTCAGAATGTAAATTATTCATGGCATGCATTGTCTGCCAGCATCTCTGCAATAATCGTGCGACAGTGACATTTAAATACATCAAATTACATTTACATAGTAAAAAAAAAACTACATATTTTTAAAGCATTCATGCAATGTGTTCATTTGTCTGCAGTGATTCTTACATTAATAATTAACATTGTATTTGTTTTCATTTTATCAGTTGGGTGTGTGTTATGACAAGGGTGTGGCAGGAATCCTGCTCAGTTTTCACAATTCTGCAGCCGCTGTGTGTTTGGAAAGCAGAATCAAGTGCGAGACACCATGAAAACTATAAACCAAAGCAGCTTCACCAGCCTATTTTGAATACTGAAGGATCCAACATCAGTATTCATTGTTCAAAGGCTTGCTCCCTGCTTTGCTCTAAAATGTCATCAGTGTCGGGATGATGGCTGGAGGTGGTCATCCTTGTGCGTCAACCGCTCATGTGATCACACACTCATACACAAAAACTCCTTTTCTTTGCCACATTCATCACAGCCAAAGATTATGAATCTGCCTTCATAGTTTGTGCACTAAATCTAAGAATAAAGAAAATCTTTAATGCAGTTGACGTGAATGCAGTGTACTTTTGGTGTGCCAGCAAAAATATTTTGATACACAGGTTTATGAATGCATTTATTCAAGCATCTATATTTGATGCTGTCCTATTTGAGGTGCTGGCACACAATGGATGCCACAGAAGAGTAATATTAAAGTAAATATCAAAACGGTTTATTGATTCCTTCCTTTCAAACCTATTTTTTTTTTTGTGTGTGAATAGAATGTTACCACTGCCGCAAAGAAGAAAACTATTTTTAGTAAGCTGAGGTTACGTAATCGAGGTCTGTAATAAGAGATTAGCAGCAATTTTATTTCAAATTCAACATCCGACATTTATCTTAAAATTACTCGGCTTTGTCATGTTGAAATATATGAAACAGGTATTTGTTGTAGCAGAAAGCCATACTTTTATTTGCTTTTATTTGGAGATTTTAATGTAAAAATTGTATCCCATCATCCTCATTTGATACAACACACCAAGCAAACCCTCATTTGTATGTGTGCAGAGAACAGTGGCAGCCGTTTAAATCGCTGCAAATGGATCGTACATTCATCGTGAGTGGTGTCGTGCTGTACAGGCATTTTAACCGCTGCTTAGCTGACAGACCCCCAGTTGTTATAAGTACGGCAGCATTCTCCTAATAAATTGACTTTGTAGAGTTATAAAGGGAAATGCACATGTTTAAGATTAGTATAACAATGTGAACGTAAACCCTCTTTTCATTAATGTCAGGCAGGTCAAATATCAAACTGTGCTGAATTCTATACTTCTGCGTTGGCGCACAAAAAAAAAAAAAAAAAAAGAGTTGATGGTGCAACGCAAATAGAACTTAGTTTGATGCAAACTCCCCTGCTAAAAAATAAGAAAACCTGCTTTTGTATAGTACGGGTTTGGCCATGCTGTGAACTAATTGTCAGGTTTGGTTTTGTTTTGTGTGATATTTTTATATATCCTGAAAAAAAATATGATTGAGGCAAAGCCAGAGGCGTTATTTGTACATGCTTGTGTGCATATAAAGTAGCAAGAGTGTTATTAATGGTGGGTAGGTGGCTAATTCTCTTTTCTCCTGATTAAAATATACCAAAAAAAAATTCCCCCAACAGTAGCTAACGTCTTTATTTGCACGAGCGATCAAACTGATTAGACCCATAATTTATTTGATGCAGGCTAATTGGGAAACTATGAACAACAGCAATTTATTTATCAAAGCTGATTAATGTATGTTGTATTATTGTATGTATATTACAAACAAGGTAAAAAAACAAACAAAGAAAAAATCAGGGGCTAGGGACAGAAAATGTACATTCATTTAGCAATTTCTCAGTGATATTTCATGTGCTGAAAACCATTGTTTGTTTATTTTTTTTATACGTGAATATTGTTTAATTTGAGTAAAATTTTACTGCTAATAAGTTGCATAACAAACAAAGTGTTCATTTTTCTCCTAAAATGTCCATTCACTGTTAAAGTGCTTATGTCCATAAGCATGGAAAATGTCATTATAGTTAGTGCTGCTGCAGGGCAACTAAGCATTGATAAAGGAATTTCAGGTTTCTTTAGGCACCAACACCTGGAACTGCTTATTGGTTTACTGCTCTATGGATACATTTATATGAAAATGTCTATACCCTCCAGCACTCTCACACAGCGATCTAAAGCTATCATTTAACAGGTGCTTCGGAGCTTTGAGATCCTCCAGTTTAAGAGCTCTGCTCCTCGTACCATCTTGCCTAACCATCAGCTCAGCGGTGTCCAAAGCTTGACTGTTGTGATGTTGTCTCAACAGTTACTGAAGTGCAATAATTGCAGCTTTCTTCTCTGATGTGAGGTGACAATTAGAGGAAGGGAGCGAAGGAAGAGGATTAGCTGTGAGAGTGAGAGAACTCTTTGCCATTTTGGCAATGGGAACATACACATACTGAATTGCGGGAAAAATCAAAGGATTTTGTAAACATTGTTCTTTGTGGGTGTCAAGAGATGCAGTGCTGAGTTTTCTTTTTTTTTTCTCTGAGCGGCTCCAGATAAGGCTTGAATATATTTTCATACGATTACAGAAGCTTATTGTGCTGCCTTTTGTCTTCCAGTTTCACTTTGGACATTACACAGTTGAGAAACTGTAAAGTATCTAGTATATCTCTGACCCGAGTGACAAATGAAAAATGAAGATGCATGATTCCGTTATCTGTGTTCTGAGCAGACTGAAGAATTACAATAAGCCCTAGAGGTCAGGGTCAGTCGGCGGATGCAGAGATTGCTCATCCTAATGTCAGCGCTTATCACAGCAGCTTGTTCCAAAGTGTCCACGTCTGCATGACCCTATTATGGTAAGTCTCTATCCATAAGGCCTCAGTGTTTTGTCCATAAGGTGAATTTCGCCCTTCATTTGCCATTATGGTCTCTGGTCTCCAGTCTGCTGTGCACTTCTTGTAATTTGCCCAGTTTACAGATCGCTGATTGGAAGTGTCTTTCTCAGAGCTATATTAGCTGTGACATATGTTGCTGGCACAGCAGTAAAGAGTGGACAAGAGATGTTAATGGGTTACAGATTATTGGTGGATACAAAACCCACTGCTGGTAAAAAGAAAGAACAGAAACTCGAGACAGAATTGAATCAATAGAATGTTTAAAGGCCCTGAAAAACGATTTTCTCACTCTCTTTCTAACTATGAGAAATGGGGTCCTGCACAAACATTAGATTTCTCGGGCCAACGCTGAAACAGTTTTATTTGTTTAGCATATGAGATTTCTGTCTGTGCTGTTTTGTCTGAGCACTTTTCATTAGTTTGAAGTGGGTGGATTTCATTGGGAAGGGAAAAAAAAAAAAAAAGTGATACCACATACTTCCGTGGACTAATCAGGATATTCGAATCAAATGAGCCGACGGTTTGCTCATGTAGCCAGGCTGCTGCCGGTGGAATATGATTAAACCACACCCACACAAACATGATGATGCTCACGAGCTTTTATTTGGAGCATTAATTTTGATTGTTGGCTACTTTGTCATGAATGTTTGATGTCATTAAAACAATAAAAATGGAATGGAAGTTTTTAGGAGGTTGAAGATTTATTCCAAGTTTGACTCAATTATTACAGAATAATGCCAACGTAGTGCTGAAATGAATTAGAAAAAAAATAAACCCGACAGACAGCAGCTGTGATAGTCAGATTTGAGGATTTATTGCTTTTTATCTGCATTACATCACTGCAAATTGAATTTCTTTGGATTTTTGTACTGGTTGGTTGGACAAAACAAGCTAATTGAAACAGGGATTTGTCTTTTTGAACTGTTATCTGATATTTTAGGGGCTAAACAAGTAAATCACAAAACATAAGTGACAGACTAAAACATTCCAGCAGTATATACACGCTGCATCATAGATGAAGAAGGTGGTCTCAGCGCAGTGCATTATTCATCGCACATCCTCGCACGTGCATGCACACGCCTGTGGCTATACAGAGGCACACATGGTAAAAGGCGGATAATACTGTAGAGATCAGACTGAGACTGGCAGAATCTGACCAAATATACAAGGTCACTCCAAGAACTGGCAAGCATATGTTGGAAATGTGCAAGACAGTAAGGAAATACAGCAGTACGGCTTAACCTAACACCGCAATAGCTAATTTTGATCGATTCTAGCATTCATTTTGACACTTACAGCCGCGTTAAAATCATATTAAATGTAAAAAAAAAAAAATGCTGAAACAAATCCAATAAGCAAACAGCTGGAGATAGACTACTGTAAGGTTCAGACTTTCCCTACGCTTGCCTCTCCGTTGCTGGCACTTGCTGAGGTAATACTGTGATTAAATTACATCAGAAATTTTCCTTAGGGTCTCACTGAGCTCAGCGGACCATTCTGAAATGTATTTGACAATTCGGATATTGAGCCAGGAGTTATTTTGACAAAGCGGGCGAGTGGAGGCATGGCTGTTACTGGGTGGATCATTATCAAAGTGGTGGTGCTCTCAAACACAGAAACCGATGAACACCGTGTCAAGAGAGGTACAGACGCTGCAGTCGGATTCATGCGCTAGAGCACCGGGGTTTGAAATGTACCACAACCCTCTGTGTGTAATATCGTGGAGGCCGCTCAGAAATTGATAAATGAGGCAACTAATATTAAGTTATTTAACCAATTGGCTGATTGATGATGAAATATGGGGCTCCTTAAATATATGTATGGCCTCATAAGATTTTCCTTTTATTGTATTTGCTCATAATAATGTTGGCCACTTGTGCTTTTCTTTGTATTAGTATCTCTATCTGATTTGCCAGAGCTGTAGAAATCTCATCTTTCTCTGAGCTATGACTGACCTAAGTAATTTTATCTTTCTCGCCATCAGCAAATGGAATAAATTCTTCTCTTTCATTTTTTTTTTTTTTTACATTCTCTAACCATGTTAAGAAACTGCTAAGAGGGCTCTCATGTGGGTTACTTTGTGTGGGTACAAAACACGGAACAAATGTCCGTGTATACTTTCTGGCCCCGAGGCCACACTTGTTCACTGAGAAAATCATGGAACACTATTTTTTCGTCCTTGAGGGGAGAGCATATTTGGATGTTTGGCCACTACTTTATTTGCGCCCGTCCTACAAATGCCCTCCATCAGTTTCTTCACGAGTTAGTCGGGAAAAGCATTGATTTATTGGCCTTACTGCGTTTTTGTACATTAACAGTGAAAAAACAAATTTGATCTCAGAGGGAGTGTTGGTTTGTGTCCATTCTTGCAGCATGTCAGGTGTGTAACTCCGAGCCTGACTGAATTCCCAGATGGACTGAAGCCATCAGCGCTGGCCAGACAGATGAATCTCAAGCAAGCAATGAGATTTCTGCCGGAGTCTGCCTTTCAGGACAGAATGGCATTGGTGAACTTAGTGTGAAAGAGGTATTTGGTCTAGACAGTGTCTCCCTGCTTTTAATGCACAAAGCCGAGGCTTTGTTTAGAAGGCCCCTCACGTTCTGGGGGAGGTCAAAGCCTGTCAAACAGGGACTGTCAGAATACCTCCTGTCTTTAACAAAAAGAGGAGCATGCCGATCCCATTTAATTATTCAAGGCTTCGGACTGGCAAGAAAAAATAAACGGCACCCATCAGATAATGTCAGTGTTGGCAGAGTCGACAGAGTAAACACCCACACAAATCTGTCACTACCTTGGTATGTTAGTACTCCATTTTCTCATGAGATTTTAAAATGCAAATTGAAAGTCTATAGAGAAGTGCTAATTGTATTACAGCTTATACACTTATATATATATTTACATGCTACCTCCTACATTTATATATGAATGTTTGTGTGACTGAGTGTGTGTGAATGTTGTCGGTGACACATAGAAGAAATGTTAACCCTCCTATTGTGTTTGAAAAGGCTAATCCTCAACAGTGATGATGGCTTAGGGCCAAAAAGTGTGCTTTTGTTCCACAACAAACAAAATGACTATCTATTAGTGGGTGTCGGCGCCATACACGTTTTAAGATTTGAAGCGTGCACTGGCACTCTTCACTGTTAGCCCACCATATTATATGACAATTAGAGGTTATTGGCAAACAAAAGCAGTCCTAAAACATCTTGTTTGTGTTTTCTTATGAGTTGAAATGAGCAATCATTGTCACATTTGTTGTGGTACGAGTCAAAATCGATCAAACATACTTTCCTATGAAAAAAAAGTAAAAATGTCAATATTCTATTTTAGTCAGTCACACATAAAGACTTATAAAAATGTGCTGCAAACAACTCTACAGTCACTTTCTTAGCATGAAACACAATCCATTATGCTTTTATGCTTTATTATGCTATTATTACAGGACTTTATTACTATACTATTATTAGTTTTACTTTATTTGGCAACGTTTGCTGTGCATTTTCCTGCATAAACAACCCACAACTCGTTCAAATTTGACCCATAACACAACAGATACCACTTATTTTTAGAATGTTTTGTATGCAGCAGGCTATGTGTGGACACAATGAAGCCTTGCTTTGGCTAAATAAATATAAAAGTATGTTTCACACATTTCAAACTCGAAAACAGGTCAATTTAGAACTGAAGCCAACAAGAGCGCACGACCTGTTTACTTGATTTTTGGTGAAAAATCACAGGCATGCATGTTCACACTGAGTCCACCAATTTCCCTGAAACCTCAGCACTAATTTAAGCTATAATTTAAGCTAAAGAGGCTTTTGTTGCACACAATCAGTGAATCCAGCACTTACTGCAAACGGTTTTAAACAGTTTTTCAAACCAATTAAAAACCAAATTAAAAGCAACATTTCCTTGCTACTATGCATTAGAAATGTCCCTACTTTGCTCGGGAATGAGATTCACGGTGCGATTAGGTCTTCTCATTTTCGAGGTCCCCAAAATCACTGTAAAAAAAAAAAAAAAAAAAAGTTAACAAAAGGTCTCACTCAGGTGTGAAGTTAGATAGTTTTGCCCATATAATTCATTTTAAATATTTCCACTGCAATAAATTACAGTATGCCCAGAAACTCTTTACTGAGCTATGACAGAAGTATTTTTTTTAGATTTAAAGGTTGACAAAGGTTTTCATGAAAGGTTTTAAGCAGTAAAATTAAAGTAGATTGGCTTGTGGGCATTGGTGCATTACATTATGTGCCCATTTGCGTTTAATATACCCCCATCAGAGCTGGATTGTGGTGTCTGTTATGCCAGTGTTGGACTCGTTCTGATCATCCCAAGGCTCCGTCTGTTAGAAACTGTGAGAATGAGCTCGAGTAGAAATGGAGGAAAGTTTGCACTTTAAAGTCTGCACACTAACACCGTGGGAGTGGGGGAGAAATCGAGATCAAAAATCTAAATTATAGCGCAACATTAGTTCCCAAAAGCAGATTAATGATGAGAAATAACAAGCACCCTTGCTCTTGTTAAAATGTACCCCAAAAGCAGTTACATTGCTCTTCTTTAAATATGTGTTCTGATTCTAAAATGTCCAGAACACAATACAGCCATTCAGACACAGTGCAGCTGATGCTTTTTGCAGACATCTTTTTTTCCCCCCCATCAATTTCTGATGCTATTCAGTGGATGACAGTTTGCTGGTTCATAATGGGAGAGATGTTTTCTGTGTTGATTGGCCTACAATTGCGGATGAAGCCACATGTGAATCCCCGCTTTCCTGTCACAGCACAAGAGAAAGTCTAATGTATTTATTGTCATTTTCGTGGCTGCAGAATTCACACGATTATTCATATTTCTAATTTCTTCATGAGAGAGGCTATGATCAGGCGTGGTTTTAAACATAGCAGCCTTCATGAAATCATGTAGCGGTAACATGAAGCCCACCGTCATCCAGTATATAATCTATAAAAGCTACAAAGTAAACATTGATTATCTCGCTCAATTAAAAATGATCATAGAAGTGACACATATAAGGAACGGAGAGGTTTGAAGATGCAAAAAAAAAAAAAGGGGGGGGGTGGCGGTTGTGAGCCAATTTCAAAATCACAGCACACTGCATGTCTCCTGCTTTTTGAGCAACCAGGACACCCCATGGCATGTTATATTTTGATATTTTCATAAACATGTGCTATTATTAGCTTGTCCTCCAGCACTTGTGACATCAGTCTGACTGCAGCAGTCTCCCTTCATGTCTTGGCTTCGCCTATTACACTTCGTCTGACTCACCAGTGGACTGTGCCTCCCAGCTGGCCATAGGCTGACACTCTCTTCCACCTCATTACCAGGAAGGCCAGTGAATGAAGTGAATGCGCCTCCTAGTCTAGTTAGAGGTTGGCACCTGGGGCTGTACAATACCTTATGTCATTTACGTTGGAAGACAACTGAGAAAACAGATGCAATGAACCAGTTAGGCAAGTTTTGTGCAGCTGGGAGATTTCTTTTGAAGTTTCGTAGTAGTTTTTACACGCGATGCAAATGCAGGCCGCATGCGATTCCTTTTTTTTTTTTTTTCCCTCCCCGTGCGCCTCAGATTTGGTCAGATGCTGCCTAGTGGAAGAACATTTTCCTACACAATGCTGCAAGAATTCTTTAGTGTCTCCACTGAGCAGCGACATGCTGAGATTTTTGCTTCCTCAAAAAACCAATTTAAAATGTATTTAGCAGTCATGATTGTCACAAAATACTCACCCACTCTCTCCAAACACTGCACTGGATGTAGATGTATCCCATTTGCATCATTAAACTGGTAACTTAATGACATACTGATTCGTTCCGTGATAATGTATGCTGTTATTTGTTTTGGTCCGTGAGCCTGATCTGTGTACAGTAAGTATAGTCATAGCTCATTAAATTCTTAATAGAAAGCAAAACACAATATATCTTCTTTTTTTCTTACATGTGGAAGTGTTCATTATATTTTGGTTTAATGATAGTGTTACTCTATAATGAGCCAGGCGGCAGGAATTACTTCTTGCACAGGTAATGCGGTTAGTGTATAGTCATATACTGCACTCTATATTCACCTGTTAAAGTCTTTTTAAAGGGCAATCTCCATTATTAGCGGCTTGTTTGGAGCAAAAGCATAAGGTCACCTTTGTTTCTTTCAGAGGCCACGCCGGCTCTGCAATTTGAAATTTTGCCATTTTGCTAAAGACACTTAATTATGGATGGGCTGAAGTGAGCATTTATCATATTTCACACCCAATATTATGGCATATTTGTCAGGGCATTAATTTAGATTAATGGCATGGGGAGGGTTTTGGGTGATCTGCAAAGCCCTTGACAGCTCATCCCTTCAGAGTCAGATGGTTGTAATGAAGGTGGTCTGTACAGTAGCAAAATGCGCCATGAAACGCTTTAGTTGCTGCGTGTCTGTTTAAAATGCAGACAATATGACGTCATTGCCCCCAAAGCACCGTGCAGCCATGTGTGTGTGTGTGCGCAAAATTAAGTGGAGGCAGGTGCTCGGACCAAATAAATAAATGAAAGAGTCAGGGGGAAACCTGTTCTTTAGATAAGAATAGATAAAAAAGAACAGGAAAAAAAATGGGTTAGTTAACAAGGGAACAGTCACCTCAGACAGCTTCGGTGACCTCGGCGCTCGTCGTAATTTTGAATAATCTCATGTTTAAAATCAGCACCTTCCCGTTAGTTCTATTGTTAGAAGAGAGCATTGCAGACACTTGCGGGGCCGCTAAAAAATGATGAGAGCAGTGCTAATTAACAGCCCATGTTGCTAAGGGTTAGTCAGACCACTTGTCGAACTCTGCTGTACGCGTCCACGTGGCTTTTGGCCGTTACCGACCTCGGCTTTAGCATTGCAGTGCGCTGACAATCCCTGCATTATTCAAATGCATTTTGTGTCTCAGTCATCTGTCATGCAGAGGGTTGTCAAGTCCCATAAAAAGGTGGGTGGTACTGTCATGTGCTTCCCGCCTGCTGCTGAACTGAAATGAACTTGACACATAGGCAGAGGCGCATAAACATATATGGATATTTGTTGTGTGCGTGCGGCTGGCTGGGTGTAGAGGCGGGCGCATTTAGGACGTTTACATCCTCTCCCGCCTGCTTTTGTATGCATAATGGCACAGCTGTGGACTTTAAAACCCTGTCATAATTCTGCATGAGTCAGGGTTTTTAGGATCTGCAGTCCAGCGATGACTCGCTAATGTGTCACGCAAAAATAATCATCATTAACCCTTGAGGTGATGTAAAAAGAAATTATATACATGCTTTGTGCAGATTTTTTTTTCTTCTTCTTCCCAAAAACTTTAGACAGCTTGTTGTTTACATATTGCCTGAATTAGCACCTTTTAAAGTCCTTTCATGGGTTAGCAGTCAATATCATTCCACTGAGGGGCTCATCTGTCTTACCATATGCACATATTAATCAATGGCTGTCGTTTCCAGGATTCAGCGGTGTCTTGATTTGTATTCCAGATTCCAGGCATTATGAGACTCAAATAATAAGTATCAGATATTAAAATCTTCTCTGCTGTTTCTTGTGTCTCATCCTCTTATCGTGGCTTTGTTGCCAGCACAGCCCCAATCTACCCCCTCGGTTGCCTCTCACCCCTCTTCCCCTTTCACTTGTTTTAAAACCCTGCAGAGAATTTATTGCCCTAACCATCACCACTGGCCAACTGCTTTGGATTCGAGTCACATCAACTTGGGAGTCTGAATAATGCCTCTAAATGAGCCAAGTTCTCATTAAAGGAATTTCAAACACCCTACTTAGGCTTGATCTGTTGTCCACATTCCTATTGCTTTGTCCATTAACAGGGTACATCCAAAAAGAAGCCTTGGAAACGAACAGGGAGCCCCAATTCCCCTCACCCTGCCTTTAATATGGACAGAGTGGTATGCACATTGGTTGACTTGGTTGCTTGGTAACAAGAAGCAAGGCATGTGATTCCCATCTCTGCTTTTTTAGATTTAATTATGAAGCTGTTTTATAAGTGATAGGTGGGTTAGCTCATTTTGGATATGTACCCATCTGAGATTATCTGAAGTGACCCAGCTCAATATCACACAAACAAACCAGAGATGTGCTCCATTGCACTGACGCGAGTGCGGTGCTGAAGTGCAGGAAGACTCACAAAAAAAACTATCACAAGGCAATGATTTTAATCCGTGATGCAATTTCCTCAGATTTCAACTGGAAGTGAAAGTGGAAACAATATTGCTGGTTCGCTAGCTGACGCTAATAAACATAGTCATTTTCCGGGACAGAAGCTAAATCAAGCAGACATCAGAGCACTGAACCCCACTGAGTTAGCAAACAAAAGTCTTCTTGTTCTAACTCCAGAAGCTGCACTTTGTGCTGCTTGTGGCATTGCGGTCTCCTTTGCCCTCCCCTTGCTTGCTCAGTAAGGCTGCTGAATAGATAGATGGCGTGACTCTAGCGTGGTTAAAAGCAGGAGGAGGCTGATGAAAAAGCATCATGTCAATGCAGAAAGGTTTTGAGAAATTGATTCATTTAGAGCTATAAGATTGTGAGATTAATAGTTATTTAGTTATGTTGGATTCTCTGATATATGATACATTATGAGATGCATCTAACTATGAGATCCACACAACAGTTTAGTAACAAGGCTGAGTTTGCTGCCATGCTCGCAGCTCTGCGAGGTTGTACTTTAAGCACAGTGGTACTTTGAGTGAAATGATTATGTCAGCATGCTGCCATGCTCTTAATGACAGCGTTAACATGCTGATGTTTAGCAGGTATAATGATTATCATCTCTGTTTGCATGCTAATATTTGGTAATTAGGACAAACACTACAAACCACAGCTGAGGATGACAGAGATGTCAGAAATGTGATCAGACATGGTTCTTGCTACAAATTACATGTATGGCAATAAATCCAACCTCATTATGGCCCTAGAGAAAATGTCAGGCGAGCTGAAATATGGGCATCACAACATACGGAAACTTTGACTAGCAGATAGCGCAAAGGAAAAAGAAATAGGATTGCCACAGCCAAAGTGGTGGACAAACCAACAGACCAACACCTAGCCGCTGACTTTGATAAATAAAAACATTTTGCTAATCTTATGCAAGGTGTTCTTTAAAGTGCTTGCAGCATTGTGATCAGTGATGGTGATAATGAGTTCTTGATAATAATAATAATAATAATAATAACAATATTAACAATATGGCATCATTCATTTTTGTGTATCAGTTAACCTAATACAAATTGCAGCATGGATTTGGGGCCAGTCGAGTTGCTCCCTGATGGCATGAATGAGAATCTAAACATCTAAACTTTTAAACAATGTGCAGAAATGGGCAACATCTGTTCTGCTGCTACTATGAAAAACTGAATCCTGGCAAATAAAACCATTGAATGCTACAATAAATATGGCATTCTATCCAGAGGTTGTCCTGGAATTAGTTATTGCTTAGTGTTATCAGTGTCATATTCATTATATTTAATAATTACTTGTTTATTAGGAAGCTTGAGGGTCCACTTACTAGCATTTGTCAAAATAGCATACAAACTAATTACAATACTATAATTACAATAATAATCCAATAATATTAAAATATTAGTTGAAATGGCAGTTGAATTGTAAGTCTAATTCAAAATGAATGGTGCTTTAATAGTTCAAGGAAATGCATATAAAGCTCTCCGCTGTGTCAGTACAAGTGCATGTAAGTGTAGATTGACCCTCAACAGATGCACTTCATGGATGAAGTGATGTGTACTATGATTTAAAATAAAAGGTACACGGGATCGAGCCACACAGACTATCTGTGAGAAAGTTCTCTGTTGCTTAAAGCACCTTACAAATAAAACTTTACGGTACTTTTTAAAGATGAAGGTTTCGATGTCATTAATTGTTCAGATCCCCAAAGCCGCAGAAAGCAGAGTCAGAGAATGGGTAAAAAAAAAGAAAAAAAGAGGAAAGTGTGGGATGAAGCTGCAGCAGTGAATAACTGCACAGCCTGCGATTGGAAGGAGAAGATAATGAGAGAAAATCTCCAACTGATTTGTGGTCTTGTGAGATTTCCCTTGGAAGTTACTTCTGCTGCATGTGTCACATGCTTAAAATGTGAAGTGTGAAAGTAGGTGTCGGTTGTGTGGTAAGAATGTGGTTTTCGCAAAGGGAAGGATTTTTTTCCTGAACTAATCACAAATTGATCATGAAGGTCACCGAACGCAAGCTGCCAAACCATGGCTGACCGAGACATTAAAACAAGGAGAAACAGAAAAGGCTCATTTGTAATGAATTATTGAGAATGTCATATAATGAATCCTGTCTCCTGTCTCTGCAGGGTGCCTAGAGACACCGGAATTGCTGATTGCACTAACTTCAAATGAATGTATTGCATTTTGCATTAACTTATAAATATAGTCATGGAGAAAGTGTCTGGGCTCATTAGTTTTAGCTATTTATGTGTCATTGTATATTAGACAAGAAGCTCCATATCCTATATACAAGAAACTTACAAATAATCATGCTCACTGCAGACCGGAGTGTTATTAGTCTTTATTCAAATGCAAGCATTTTCTTCAAATATTTGTATTTTTATTAGTGATCTGCTAAATCTGTCATCACAACACAGAGTGTTTCTTGTCAGTGCCAGTGCGAAGAATAAACAAATAATACAGGATGTCAGGTTTTTTTTTTTTTCATAGTTTTCTGTGTCTGCTTCTTTGTTATGCATTAAGGGAAACTAACCTTCACTCCTGCTGGGTATCCTGCCACTTACAATGATGTTCATTTTTACGCCCATGTAGTGCTGATGAAGAATATCTGTCTCAAAGAGATGGACTTTCTTCCATTATTGAAGACTGATATATGTGGAAATAATTGACTTAATTTTATACATCAGTATTAATGAAACTATCAATGGTTTAAAAAGTAAAAAATTTTTAAAAAGTCTTGTCAGCAGATGGATGTGTGTCGTTGCTGTCTGCCTCAGGATTGCAACGAGTTATGAACAGCAGCGAATGCTAATTGTTGCCATGAAAGCGATGCAGACGCTAAGTGAAAAATACGTATGGAGGTTGTTAATGGGAAGAAACCTCAACAAGCAATAAAAGTTTGCCTTGTGGGACTAGACAAATCAATAATGTTATGTAAGCAGACTGTTTATGAATTCGAATTGGTCTTTTATGTGTAATCTACAGTGTGGTATAATTGTACGGCGTGAGTGAAGCGTTTTATTGCAGACACCGCAGAGACAAAACACAAATCTCTGGAAACATCGCGGGTAGATTACATCGAAAAGTATGCCGTGTGCAACTGTTTGCTTTAGGTACAACAGCAGCGATTTATAGCTAAAAGATCCGTTAATCATCTCGAAAAAGACCAAATGAGCAAATGTCTTGTGTGACTGAGTACATGTACCTCGTGATGGAGCGCTGGCTGGTTTGGACTGGGACTTATGAGCTGGTCTGGAAATAAAGACTGGAGAACAGGAGCTGTGTGGGAGCTGTTGGACTAGTTCTCCCAAATATCAGATAATCAAAAGCCAACGAGACAGACTAGTGTTGCATCTCTCTAGTTTGCAGCCCTCCATAGCTTGTGTATGCTTGTTACATGCCTACATTCAGGATTTTGTTAGCATTAAACTAGCACAGCTCCCAAGAGTCTTCAGCATATGAGCTGCTTTCAAAGCCTGAAACATATTTAATGCAAACAAAAATACATTCTGATATCTTGGTGAAAATGACAAGATGCTTTATCAATAGTAAAGAATATATACAGAACCTCTAGTATAAAGGTATAATCAATCCAAAATACAAGAATCTTTAAGGCTGTTTCTTTGTCAGAACCCCCAGTATATTCAATTTACTGGAAAGCAGGACAATCGAAATCCTGGCATTTGTAAAGCTGGAACCAATGAATGTGCCAAGGTACCAGATAGGCTTCTGTCAAAGGACCAAGAGGGTAATAGAATAACTGTTTAGTGATAAAGCGAGCTACGTCTTCCTTGATTCTTCTTGACAATGTGAGACCGCTGTGATTATTCTAATAATTCCAATATGACGGTAAATTTAATAAGCAGTTTATGCTGTACAAACCAAATTTGATATCTAATAATAGTAATAATAACAAATAACATTATTAAATACTAATTTATTGAAAAAAAGAGGTTGTTTTGTTTTTATTTGTTATCACTATTCTGCCAAATGTTTGGGAGCTGATACTAGAATATAACAAAGGAGCTAAAAAAAAAAAAGGCTTACAATTTGTGCAAAACCCAAAGTGTTGGAAAAGCAGAGGACAAAATAAAACAATACTGGCTTTAGTACTACTTTGTTACTCTAATTTCTGTACCGGTGGAGTGCAAATGGTTTCAGACAGTTTCCCTTAAAGTGAGTTTACACAGAGGTTCAGTATAAAGCAGCACTCACTCACAAAATATTTCCCCAATTCTGATTCTTGTATCCTCATCTAGCAAGTCACACATTTGTGTTTTCATATTGTGTGCTGCTTTAAAACTTACCAGTGAATTGAATTGCAGATGAATGGCATTTTAACACAGTTTTTGCTTTGATTTTTCTGTTAGGAAAAGCAAGTTGTAGAAGACAGATAGATATA
Organism: Stegastes partitus; assembly: GCF_000690725.1. Lineage (NCBI taxonomy): Eukaryota > Metazoa > Chordata > Actinopteri > Pomacentridae > Stegastes > Stegastes partitus. The sequence goes on along the minus strand of NW_007577862.1, from coordinate 431,747 downwards.
AGAAAACCTATCTGTTGTGTCTTGGCTGCTGTAAAAATAAAATGTACTTGTCCTATTTACATATGCAGCAAGTTGTTGGACAATCCATAAAACTTGTCCTTTCACTGTGTCCGGTGGGCTCTCGCTGAACTTTTGGTTTTACTATTGAAATATTAGAGGAATCAAAAACCGACAGTAAATAACAGAAAGCACATTTATATTTGCCTGCTAAGAAGTTATAGTCCTCTTTTGAAAAATATATGCGTAATGTTTCCGCTGAGCTTAAATCGTGTTTATGCATTTGTGCAGCGGCGCACCACCATCCATTTTTTTGTTTTTCTGACATTTACAGTAAATGATTGTTTTTTTTTTTTATTGTCTACTGAGTTCTGCTGCAAAATCAGTTACCTCTTTCATGATGGATTTGCATGCAATAAAAAAAGACGGAATGCTTAATCTATGGCAATGTCAAATGATACTTCCACGTGCAACCATCCGTACTTGTGTTTCTACATATCATGCATATGTAGTCAGTTTTTTTTCTCTTAATTTAGACAGTGTTAATTGAAGAAAATCAGCCAGCTATAATCCTGTTCCACTATTTCTCGTCTGCATGGTATTCTGAAGTAGGCAGTACATTGTGCCCTCTGATTACCCTCTATTTTTATATCATCTCATGTCCATGGAGATTCAATTACTGGCTGAACACAGTTGATTTATGTGACCATTCAGTGCTGCTTGATTTAAAATCAGGAGGAAATACCGAAAATATACATTCATCAGTGCCTCTAAATGTTATAATGAGGTGAAAGGAGAGTCATTTAGTACACCCATTTGGTGTCTTATCCTTTTTCTACAGTCTAACTACCTAACTATGTGTGTGGAAGAAAATGTAGCTATTGATGTCCTTGAACTTTTGCCTAGTTTAATAAATTCTAATTAGATTAGAGCAAGAGAGTGCATTAAAAGACAGCATATTTTCCTTTGCTGATTAGAGTTGGGTGGAAAAAAAACAATATATGCATGTGGCTCCATTTTTTTATTTTTTTTTGCATTGAGAAACTCATTAATGCTCGTCTCACAGAAGTGCATGGGAAGTGGAAGAAAATGGTTTTGTCATTCAGGCTCACAAGCCGATCTCATTTTGGTTGTCGGGTGAGAAAGGCGGAATGAACAAGTGGCTGACTTCATAGGAGGAAATGCTGGATGCTTTAGTGTGGCAGCAGTGAATAATAAGTATGTATTGATGATTTAATGCATGTACAAAGCCACATTTATTCATCACGAGTATCTCTCAGAATTACAAGTTATTGCAGACTGTTTGATGAATTTAAACACTGAGAGTCATTTTGTCATATCCATCCAGGCAAGACAACAATAAACTGCGAGGCATTCTGTAGAATACTCGCCATAGCGTTGACAGACAAATTATTTTCTGCAAATTAACTGCTTCACCTGGCACCGTCGGTGACTCGGGAGAAAGGGATATGTTTAAATCACCTCCCTTTTCTCCAGACGTACGGCGCTTTTGCTGAGAGGCAGAAGACCCGAGAGCTTTGACTGCATATCAGACAGGTACATCGACAATAACGTGAACTTGCTGACAATAGGTCAGACAGGCTATTCATCCAAAGCTATTGGGGGGCTTGGGTGTCATGGGCCTTTAAAACGCCACGTTCCTCTGCAGTGAGTGTGTCGCGAGCTCCCTATTTCAGTGCTCCGTGGAGCACAGCTGAATGGACAGCAGCCATTGTGTGCCCAGATAATGCACTTCAATCATCCTTAATGTCATCATAGCCAAAAAGGCCCAGAAGCTGACTTGAAGGGGCTTTCTTTCCTCCCATATCCAAGAACAAAAATGGGAGCTTTAATAACAAGATTAAGGACTGTGATTGTTTTGCACACTAATTATACTGACCAGCTGTACTGAGCTGTGGATGTGGATGGAAATGTGGAAGCTGTTTTTTGACGCATGTTGCTTGCTGGAAAGCAATTAAGCAATCACATAAAGAAGAGAGCTGATAATATAATTTACCTTGTTAAGTGGAATTTTTTTTTGATTTTTTCCTTTTTTTTTGCATAACACTTAATATTCTGGACATGGCACGCTGCAGGGGAAGCTTGTGGTGCGGTAATCAATTCCATACATTGGCCAACGGTAAGATGTTGAATGGCTAATTGACCACAGTAATGGTGCATGGCTATGTGGTGGTGGACGATGGAGACGTTCACATTAAAAAACAATTAATTTCCAATACTAATGTCACTCTTGGCTGCCTCTGCTGCTGCATATAACAAGGAGCTGTCACTGATAAGTCATTCCGTACTTCATCTAGGATTTGATCCAGGCTAGACCAAGATAGAATCCTTACATTTTAGTGTTTCCTTTTTTCTTTTTTTTTTACAGTCACCTGATTAGAACTTATTGTTCTCTTCTGGTTGATGAGTTTATTTAACAAATTTCTTTCTGTGTTTGCAAAAGCTACAATGTCATGGTCCGGTCATGGGCTGATTGCATTTTCTGCTTCTAGCCTCAGTGAGCCAAATTTCTTCTACTCTTCTTGTTTACGCTTATAATTCGAGTTGCAGCAGGCAACTGTGCACTTTACCAATTCCAGATGGAAACAAGACATCATTCTGAGAGTTGGAATAACTTCACAATCCGGAAAATCATAACATGACTTCATTAACTGCAAATTTGAGCTGTGATTTCACTTTGTTAGGGGGCTAGGCAATGCTAGAAGTGATTTTTTAAAAAGAGCCAGCAGGTTCTGCCATCGCTGATGAATACTGCTCTCTGGTTGGGGAGTGTTTTCTGGCGGCTGTTTCGCAGACAGCTTGTTTTCATTCAACTTTTGATTTATTACTTCTTGCGCATGATGGTTTATTTATTTATATGTGCTTGGATATTTGCTTTTGCTGTGGTTACAGTGCGCTGCGGCCGTATGAAAGTGAAATATCCACACTTAGGTGATAGTTTGATCAACAAATCACAGTAACCTAATTTTCCTTGCAATCTGCGTGTCAGGGATGTGTCTGATAGTACAGTTAATGTCCACAAAGCTGCTGAGACAAACCACAGAAACATTTTTTCTTGGTCTCTTCTCTTGATAAATGAATTCCATCCAGCACAAGGATGTTTTTGTGTTATCTCCTTAACATTGGCAATGCAGCTGTTTGTACACACACACAAACTGCCTGGTCAAGGAGAAAGTCCCAAAAAAAAAAAAAAGACAAACGTGCAAATGAATGGAAACGATCTGTTATTTGTTTACAGTCTTTTCTTTCATCAGTTCTTATGAAGTTGATTCCAAAAGGCTTCTAGTGGATAATGACCTGAGAGCTTTTTCAGGATTGTAAAAAACAAAACAAAAAAAAAAAAGGAAACCCCATCATGAATTAATTATTCCAGTTTTTTAATGCACCCTTCCTTTTCTTATTTCACACAAGTACTCTGCCCGACTGAAATTACAATTATCCTTCACAAAGACTCAGCATAATTTCAGCAGCGCTATTCAGCATAATTTAAAATTCATGTAATTCTTCTTTGCTATATTACTTTAATACTTAGCATCTCTTTGATATGAAGTTACAAAAAGTTCGAAAAATAACACCTTGAATACATGCATTGGAGTCGAAAAGCGTAAACAGCGTCGTGCCGGTTGGTACGATTCAGCGCGCCGGCATTTTATTTTTGTGACAAAAAGGCAAAGGTTATTCATTTAACGGCGCCTCTGTTCAAACCTTTGACATTAAACCGTGAAAATAAGAGCGTTTAAATGGGTCAGATTTAAACCCATTACATGGCCACTTTGCTCGGTGTGTTTGTCTCAGGAATGCTACGGGTTTCCAGAGATCATCAAGTGGTTAAATCCCCTGTCTCTTGAACTAAATGCTCCTCTTGTCCTGGGAATGAATCCCTACAGAGCTCTCCTATGTTTCCAACTCTCGCTCTCCCCGAACACTTTGTAACAGTCTAAATAAAGAATAGAAAATACTACAAGTCAAGGGACTGCCAACCTCACTTTGAGAGAAACTCTTTTGTAGATTATGAGAGTTCACCTCTTTCATTGCATAGAATAAAGGAAATATTTGATCAATGCGGGGTCGATTGTAATAAAATAATGACAGAGAGCTCATTGTAAATGATTAGGCACGATCTGTGCAACTTCATTCTTTTTTCTTTTTTTGGGGGGTTGAATTTCTGCTTAACAGTCATGCATAATGTTGTATTTGCGACTGAAATACGAGGAGCTCCTTTTGAGTGTCAGTGAAGGACTGGCTCAGAAGGGGAATCATTGGGATGTTCTCTATAATACTGCTAGATCTTGACCTCACTGTGTAAAGTGACTTGAGAAGACTTATGTCATGATTTAGTGCGAGATAAATAAAACCCAATTGGAATGAACTGAGTTTTAGGTAGGGCTGTTGGTCATCCAGTTATGCTTGACTGAAGACTTGCATTTTAGTGTCTACTTGTAACTACTAAGGACAGAGAGGAAATCTAATATAAAATTCTTTGAAATGGTAATAATTAAGTTAAATGAATGTAGCCTAAATACGGTCTGGGCTCGGTTATAAAACAACAACAGTCGTTTCAATCCAGTGCAGCCATGCGTGGCTCAGAAACTTGTAATAACTGTGTTGGTTCTCGTGTTCCCAGACTTGGCATCAGAATCCATTAAATGAAAATCCTATTGCGCTGCTGTTGTGCTCCGACTTGTCTGAGGACATTTCAGCATCGCGTCTGTGTCCTTGTAATTATTTTGGAGAGCGTATTTGGTTTAACATGAGCTTAGCCAATGAGCCAAGACAGGGCATGTTGCAGGCATCTTCCTCATGACTAACTTGCATATGACACAATGTTCCCTGTGCTGATAGATGCAGGGTGGCAGTCTGAAGCAGTGGGTTTTACCACTGCAAAAGGATCAGACATGATTGGTGCTGTGGAAAAGCTGACAGCATGAATTATGAAAGTCTCATTAGGGGCTGTTGGAAATGATTTATCTTGCTCCGAAATATGGTCATCCGACCACATTTGCCTCCATGGTTACAGAGTCCATATTGTGTTTTGCTCATTTAATTTCTTAGGTGTATCATTTTCCGTTCAGAGCGAGGAATTTTCACGGACGCCAAACCATGACTCTATTAAATCGAAGGTCACTACTTGGTATGCCAAGCAAAATGGCTCAGAAAAGGACAAGGTATGCTCTTTGAAAATTGGCTGCAGTCACAAAGGTGCTAAAAAATGTGTCATGTTTCTCACTTGACAGATGCATTGCTTGGCATGGTGGCGTTGAGCTTGGCAGTGCGTGCGACTGCCAGGTCATCTACTGGGGTTGTGTGTTTCTATATCGATGCCAAGAGTTGCCACCATAGTTTTCCAGCATCCCTTAGCAGGAGCATTGTAGTAGAGCATATCTCAGTACTTAATTACACAATTAAACAAATACAAAAAAAAAAAAAATTAGATCATATTCTGCTGGGGAGGGAAAAAAAGAGAGAAAGAAAATGTGTTTTAAAGCAATTGGTGAAAACTTTCAAGAGAATATTTTATCAAATGTTTGACACAAGATTTGAGGTCGCCTCAATACACAATGTGTACAATGTCTAGTTTCTATACTATTCATATAACCTGACTTCTCTTTCTGAAATGGTTTCATTAGTAATCCGCTTCCATCCTTGTTTCTGTCAGTGCACAGTAGTCCTTTCAGTTGTGTCCCTGCAGCAGCCCCACTTTTAGTCACGGGTGGTTCAGCAGTGTCGCCTTTTGAAAAAGGCTGGTGATTTTGCAAGTTATAAGCTGCAATCTTGGCATTGCTTTCGCTTTAAAATGCTCCATAGGCGGATCCATTTTCTGATAGCATCATGCAGCTGAACCGAGAGCACGACACATTGCTCGCATTATCAAGCGGAGGATGCATCTTTGTAAAGACACAGGATAAATGACAGGGAAATGAGCGTCTTTATTTGGTGTTGTTTTCATGATCCCCCCCCTCTTCTCTTATTTGAAACAAAATGAGGTCTAATTTCCAGAGACTGATGAGCAACCATTTGTTTACAACCAGAGTAATGAGGATGATACGTTTTATGTGATACTTGGCGGTGGCAGTTTAATATAATTTAATGTTTAAACTGCGGAATCTGCATCTAAACTGTGCAGCTTTTTTGACAGCATACATGTTTGGATAAATTGAAATGATATGAAAACAGACTGCTGAAGCCCCGTTCCCTGAAGTGTATGGAAAAAGAGGAGGAATGATCTGCTCACGGCACCCAGCAACAGGGCTTCTTGATGCAGTGCTTTGATAACGTCAGAGCTCCATCTAGGTTGCTTTGTGAGGTACTGCTCAATAACCTTGTGATTTAACATTGTGCTGTAAATTATCAATGCAATCTCCAGTAGCCACTCATTTGCCTGCACGCTGGCAATACAAAATATATCCTCTCCACTTAAGCCAAACTGCATCCTGAGTGCTTGTCTCACCACACTCGCTCCAGTTTTAGGCGAGTTCACATGACTTTTTCAATGAGGTGCAGTGGCAGTTGCACAGAATTCTAATTTGGCTTCAATCTAAGTCATTAGGAGAGTCAACAGGAAGCAAACAGATGGCAGAAGAAATATGATGGATAATTGTATGTCTCAGAGGACAATTCGTAATTTGTATCTGATTCCGTGCAACCCCCTCATTTTCTTAATGAAGGACTAATTGAGTTTTTTTTTACATTGGCTCAAGCATATGGTCCCCACCACTAGTGAAGGGTTTGTATAATGGCAGTAAGCAGATATATTGAGGGTGCTGGAGTGGAATTTTAAGACTCTGCGTCTGAGCTTGGAAAAACATTTAAGACTCGGTTTGGCTGCGGGAGTGTATTCATGAGCTAAAATATGATGTGTCCTCATTACGTCATTATCATCATATCAGTCATTATCATCATATTTATTATTTGTTTCCATTGAAAAGTAGTCTTTCACCGTTTTGTCTAAAACCTTGCTCTGCGAAAATCAAACACTGTCCTGCCTCTAAAATGTTGATTTAGTAGCACAATCTGTACTTTGAATAAATGTATATTTGATTTTTTTTCTTTTTTTTTATGTCATGTATTTTTTTTAAATATTTCTCTGTTACACATAAAAACTGATTTCCTCTGTAATGTGTTTTTGTAATATTTTTTCTTTTCTCTTTTTATTGTAGCATTTATGTTAATAGTTGTAGTTGTTATGTTTGATTTTTTTTATTTTTAAAAAAAAATCCAAAATCCATCAGAAGAAGTGATGATTTCTTTTTCTGCATTGATGTTAAGATGTTAATAACAAGGAAGTGAACAGTTTGTAGATGTGGTCATTCTTATCTTTTGTAAATCTTTTTTAGAGTTTGGCATCTATTTAAATATATTTCCATAATAATTCAGGACTTAGAAAGAAGTCCAATATATCTAAAAATGGACTGACAACTCAGAAAGATAACTACATTTGACCAAAATTAGTCGGCCTGAGTGGCTTAGCTGTTGATTAACGGATCAAAGACGAGCCCGGGTTAGGGAGGTATTCCTCTTCCTGGTCTGTGTGGTCTCTATTTTTGGAAAATTACACTTTGCAAAGTGCAGTAGTAATGAAGTGCCTCTCATTAAAAGCTGCATTTGTGACAATCAGTCAGTCAGGCAAGAACGCATGGAGGGCAGTAAGTGAAGCGCCCCTGACAGAAGCTACTCATAGGGTCTTCTGAGTAAAGGCTCATTTCATGCAAGGTTAGACACATCAGTCATTGGACACGGGGCTGGCTTTTTACTGCCTTTCAATAAAATTACACATGAAAAGTGCTCACACAGTGAAGATGAACCTGGAAATGAAATGTCTACCTTTTGGACTCTCTGACCACTGTCGGCGTCCGGGCTTAAAATTCGCTGCATGCAGTGGATCAAAGCCTCGGTGATGACAAAGGTCACGGGCCCAGGGAACTTTCACTCCCTTTGATTGTGTGCTAAGTCTTTATGTGTTTGTAATCTGTATTGCATGTACTTAGTAGTGGGACATTAATTAAATCAAACACGAATATCTTTGTAAATATGGCCACTAATTAAGCTTGAAAGCATCAGTGAGCTGTGATGGGAAAAGCTTTGAGGCCGTCAACTCAGGCTCACGTAAACTGTTTGTCCTAGGTGGGAAAATACTGTACGGCAGTATTCATGTTTGCACACCTTTGACACTGTGATGAAGGCCTGTGTGGGCCACAGTGCACGCAGCGAAACTGTTGCCTCAAATTCTAGTGCCCTGTTATAGTTCCATTACAACCGTCATTTATTATCATCTGCTGAAGTCACAGCCCAGTGGTGACTCGGCTGTTGTGTCTGCATAGCCGGTAATTTAAGCAGACATTTTGTTACATTTTGGCCAAAGATTTTTGGCGGCTCCACAGCTGCCATGGCTGTTTCTTCCTCTGCATGCAGTGCTGGCTTTGCTAAGAGATGCACCCCAGGAGATCAGCTTCCAAAGCTGATTGGAAGAAAAGAGTTATTTTCTTTCCTTTTGAGAGTGGCCAGACGTATCTCACGGTAAGATCAATTTACAAAGGAGGCTTATTCAATAGACTAGCCACCCAATCATTTCAGCTTCTTAAAGTTGACGGGAAGATTTTATTTTTTATTTTTTTGCTCAAAATAGCATAATCTCATTCCCCACCTCTTTATTACTCACCTGATTTGTTGATAATCCCTGGCAAGCAGGCAAAATGGCTGCCATTATGAACTGATGGCACAGCATGGTGGCAGAAAGCAGTCTTTGCTTGCACCTTTTCTAAGACCTTTTTTTTTTCCAACCACTGGAAGTAATTGCAGGTTTGATGCAGCAAAGTGTTGCTGAATGGAGCGCTAATTCTGCCTGTTCCTGTAGCAAATTAGAATCTTTTTTTTTTTTAAATAAGTAAAACGTGAGAGACCGTGCTTGTGTGTGAGTGTGTGTATGCATTCAGTAACCACGCTTTCCAATATCTTTTAACTACTTTCTGCCTTTTGATACACGAGATATTCCCAAAAATATTGCAAATCTAAGCTCATATGTCAGTAAAGAAAGATGTACGCCACCCTGGTTAACCTGCTCTGATGTCTAAAATGTCAATGAATGCTAAGGCTAACAGCGAGAGGCACGTTAGTTTAAATTGACAAGGATTGTTTTTGTTTATGTGCGTCTATATTCAAAAATCATCTGTAAATCTGCTGAGAAATTCTGCTTGTGATGTCTCAGAGAGATACTAAAGCATGTTTGATAGAGCTGACTCTTTATCTAAAGGGCAATATATTGTACTAAGGAAATTATGGTGATGGTTTCAGTGTAATAATACATTGTTTGAATGCAAGTCTGTGAGAGAGGTTAGGAAAATGTCCAGCAAGCGCAAGTATATAGTTAACCAACAACCCTGCCTCCCCGTGTCCGTTGAATCTAGATCAGCAGTTTTATTCCACTGTGATGACAGGTTATTATGTGAACGGTGGCCTTTGCATCACTTCGTCGAGTAAATACTTGAAACCAGCTGCCTTTCCATTACAGTAACTGCACAATCTGCTGGACGCACAAGTTCATATGACTGCTCTCTGTACATTTTTAATCCCAAATTATCGCTAATGTCAACTATGCACCAAAAACGCGTTGTGCACAAGCTAATTGAGGTCTAGATTTAAAAACTATTTATCCCGGCTTTGACCTTGTGTTAAAAAGTGTTGCCTGCTGTGGAAGAAAATGTGGTGATTGCTGTTTTGTCTGCCAAGGTCATCGAAGCAATCGGGCCCCCTATTTTAAGCAAATGTATTCCGCAAATCCTCCACAATCTATTGGATATTCCGGGAAAGTAACCCCACTATTCCTCAATTTGGTCAATCACGCTAAATTGAAAGGGGCACCGGAGTAGCTGTAAAAATGTCATTATCAATTCTCAGGCCCAAAACACACGTGCTTTGAAGGGGCATGTGCAGGCAAAAGAAAAGCACATGAATCCGTCATTGTGCAAAAGCAAAGCAAACTAACAGTGATGGATTTCTCTGAATGGCATTGTCTCTCACTTGTTTGTGAGGAGTGATGGCTGATGGATATCAATAATAAGTATTCTCTTTAGTCTTGACTGAAAGACAGCCACCTCATAAATCTTAAAACTTAATTTTCTTTGAAGACGACAGTTTTAAAGTTCTCGGTGCCGGCCAAAACTTCCAAATTACGCTGTCTCAAAGCGGAGATGTGTTTTTTTTTAAAGTAATGACATGCTAAATGCATCATCTGTGCTACCTTGTAACGCAGTGGAGACACATTGTTTTGGGTTGCTTTGACAAATGACAACAGCCTACACTTCCAGTTATTAAAATTCCGGTTTGTCTCTCATGTTTACCATTATATGGCCACGGGCTTGAATACAATCCTCGTAGTTCAATTAAACCTCACTGCTCAGTACTTTTTCTGGTGTCATGTTTTGACATCCTGCTCTTTTTCATTTTACCCCGGGCTCCGTGCAAACGCAACGTTAGGATTAAACATCTTGGCTTTGTGGCTTCAAAAGAGACTCCCAGTTTCATAGACTTTTAAAAACAGAGATGTGTCGTACACTTAATCAGCCGCTTCCCATTTGTGTACCAACAGGTTGAGCTTTTGTAATGACTTCCTGTCCAGACTGATGCCGAAATAATTACTCAAACGCCCGTCATGAAATGATGAATCCGTGATGATGAAACGCTTTCATTTCAAAACGTGTGAAGTTTGATTCATACAGTGCGTGCTCTGTAATAACTGTTTGCCATTTAAATATCTCCCTGACACCACGCTTAATGACATGTTGCACTGCTTCTCTTGTATTGTTCATCATGAGCCGTAGAAAGAGAGAGATGAAATTAGGTGTGATTGACTGTAGGGCTAATGTGACTGCCGAGTTGATCAATGCTTTGCAGAGGAAAATAATTATGAAAAAGCATGATTAAGATCAATTATTCCTGAAACCAGTCTTGCTGATTAGTATTTAAAACAGGGCAATATAGAATGTAACAGCCTCCAGGACTGTATGCAATTTAATATAACAGGAGCTGAGCAGTTTCTTTTTCTTCAGTGGTATGGAACACAGCAAGGTGTATATGGTTTGTACACATTCTCAGCCGTCTCCTGCATTGTTAATATTTAATGTTACTTAACAGCAAAAGCAGTAAAAGAAGCCATATAATTTTGAAGGTATTGTTTTTATCCATCCAGTCCCACTGAGCCAAGTGGCATGAAAGTGCTACTGTGTGCAGCTTTTAGTGTTCAGTATCATTTATACGAATTAATTAAAAAAAAGAAGAAGCCGTGTGCCCTGCTTTCTTTTTTTTTTTTTTGTCCCAATGATTTCCTGCAAAGTAGCAGACATTCAGGCGGACTAAATCAGACAGCCCTTTTATTCCGCCAAATGAGGGATCGCTTCATGATTCAAGACACCGTAGGGTAGAGCATGAAATGCAGTAAAGAGATAACATGTCAAAGAATCTGCAGCAGTTAGCTTTACATGACTGAACATTAGACAAACTGCCTGCTGTTTGTCCAACCATCAGTGTACCTCCGCAGTCTTTGTCCGGCGCAGAATTCACACTGTGCTTCCTGCTTAATTTGAGCGAAAACAGATGTGGGCACAATCAAATCAGACTGAGAGACCTTTGAACAAGCGTCTGAAGCTTGTTATTTTGTGCAGTCACGGTCCTGAAGATCCCAATCAGCATCAAAAGGGCTGCGATGTTTGTTTCTACCTGGCAGCTTTCCCTCGTTCCTTTATACCCTCTTAATATTCAAATTTCCAATGCAAACACGGTTTTCTTGATGCTATACTGAGTAGTGATGTGGTTCCGAGCCGAAAAACGCGCTCTTTGTCCTGATTTGTTTATTTTTTCTTAATCCAATCATGGAACATGTTTGTTGATATGATTTGGTTAACGCCAGCCGTCTGATGCGAGGATCAGACGACTCTCTTTTTCTATTTTTTTTCTGTAGTCCAGTGATTTACCGTATAATTAATCATAAAAATTCTAACTTTTGTGTAACGTGATCAGATCAGATGAGACGGTAGATTTCCCCCCCCTCCTCCTCCTCCATATGCCTCACTGCGAGGGAGGTCAGTCTTTCTAGGATTTCAGTCTGCTGTAGAGATAGATAACTGAGGCTACAAACTATATTAGGAATGATGATTTAAACGTCCCTATCAATGGCTGATGCATTGTATTGTCTAATGTACTAACATAAGTTATGTGTGAACCTGTTGTTGATGCATCACCTGTATTGCCTATTTGCAGATGATAAAATCACCTCATTAGGCCCACACTGCCAAACGTAATGCTAGTTTTTAATTAAGACGAGAGTTCAGAAAACCATTTGCATGAGCTCTTTAAGTGAGTGAAATATGGATGTTGTCTCACAGTGTGTCGGATTTACTTAAAACAGCTGATGCAAATTCTTATCTATATGCAACATAACTTCTAGCATCACTTTTCTCAGTGTGGCGTCAGAACACCGTACTCATTGTCTCTTTGTTCCTTTTTTTGGGAACCAAAGAGGGCATGCATTGTAATGAACACAGCTCAGAATACATTTGTCTTACAAATATTTTGGACTTGGTCAACCAAAAAAGAAAAAGAAAAAAAGAAATGAAACAAAGATTACAAACTGTTGAGGAAACCGTGGATCAATAGCATGTTATGTCCATGACCCCCTCCTCTGTGGCTTTCTGATGGCTTACACATTTTTACTTTCATTTATTTTTGTTTTTCTTTTCGGGGTGTGCAGAAGGGTGGGAGGGAGGGAGCTGGTCTGATCAAGTGTTAGAGTCTTTAAAAGAACAACAGCAAAAAAAAGAAAAGAAAAGAAAAAAAGAAAATGTGAGTTTATCTGCATGTTTGCTATGTGTCTACGCTGTGCTTTCAAGCTCAATTAATACTTCCAACTCACCCTTATAAATTCGTTGCATTGTTCTATGCCATAGAGAAAAGAAAAGAAAAAAAAAAAAAGACAAATTAAATACAAACTTGTGTGGTCTTTGTTTCTAGCCATGTACTGCAGTTGCTTCAAACATCCTGAAAACAGTATGTAATAAGCTTTTGTTCTCAGAAGATCATGTTTAAGCCTAGCTTTCATATGAACCTCTATTTTGTCCCATAGAATATGGAATGATCGGAGAGCATACAGTAAAAAGTCAGCGGCCAAGATCAGTTCATGACACAAAGGCCCTGCAGGAGCAAGCTGAATCTGCTAAATTTATGGCACAAACTGGTAATACAATAGTTATGTTTCTTTACTTTATTTTGTTAACTAAACTTAATTTCATCATGCATGCTCTCTCTTGTACTGCACCTTTTAAGTGGAAATGTTTTGCATTATTATTTTTCCTACTCATTCTCTATTGCTACATATGAACAAGGAAGATAAATTTCCCATTTCTCTATGAGTATTTACTTTGAATATAGAACATAATTGGGTTTTGTGGGTCTGTTTGTTTTATTGTCACATAGTGAGTTGGCGAGTGGATTACTCATACAGTATATTCATAGAACATTAATTAAACAGCAGTTTAAAAACTAAGGCCCTGATGTAGTTAATCATTTCCTCCAAGGCGTGATAAATTAAATGTCATTCGATTGAAAAACCCACCCCTTCAGCCAAATATGAAACACATACTTGGCAAAAAAATTGAACTGATAGATGTTGCCCTTAGAGATAAAAATGAAGCTATGTGGCTTAATCAAGTGTAGCATCCAATAAATTAAAAACCCAAATTATCTAAATTCATTATGACTTTTACAGCCTACCACCTTAGCATTTTGACTAAAATCAGAACAAGTGGAGGTAAATTCAAACACTATGATTATTATTATTTTTTGCTTTCATTATTTATTTATTTATTTTTATTTATTTATTTATTTTTTGCTTTATTCTATCTAGAATATACTTTTTTTTAGCGGGTGGGTTTAGATCTAGCTGCTATTGAGATTTTTCTTTTATTCTTTATTTTGAGTTTTGGGAAATGTTTTTTTTATTTTTTTCATGTGTTGTTCCATTTAAATTGCTGTCATTGTTTTGTTTTTTTTTAAAAAAGAAAAACCTCCTTTCCTTTCATTACCATTTTATTTTATGACACACTGTACATACATACATACTGGTACTAACATGTACTCATTAACACCTCTCCATTTTACTCACGCTGTAGGTATGTTGTTTCCCTGTCGAGTCGCATCGCTGTGCTTTTCTGTTCCTCATTCTCACACAATTTACTCTCCCTGTACTGCCTCATTTAACAAATTGATCCACCTTTCAGTCTACTTTATGATCTACAAAATTAAGGGCAGCGTTAAGATCCCTATTTGGCTGAATCTACGTGTCCTTCTCGCTACCTGCTGAGAAACCACCTTAAGGCATATTGTGCTAAAAAAAAAGAAAAGAAAAGAAAAAAAAGAAAGAAAATCTGATATGATTTGATGACTTCCATTGACATAAATGTATTCAGAGCTGCAATTGAGACTATTCCTCTTTGTATTAGATTACTTCGCTAATACATGAAGCCTCATAGAAAACCAACGCTTCACCTGAAGGGTTTTAACTAAATCAACAACATCGGTGACTACTCTCACGTAGGAATTTGACTGTCCACTCACTTGTCACCAAATAATTTATTCTTTCTTCATTTAGGCTACCATGGCTTTGGAAATCACCCCACTGCCTCATCGTAATATACGACTTTATTTAGCATTTCATGGCTTTTTTTGGGTACCGTTTGGACCTTTAAGATTGGAAGACGTTTTAACTTAACTCGAAAGACATTTTAAGACCAATGTAGCAACTACGGTCCTTTACCTTCCCAATCTGCTACCTATATATGATTATTTAATGACAGTAAGTCTTCGTGCAGACGCCTTAATACAGTCTCAAAAGGCCTGCACCATAGAAACAAGCCTCACTCCCGTTCTGTAGCTTTAATACTACACATTACGTTTCCTTCTGGGCCTGCTTTGAGCCATATTCACACACATTTAATATAAAAAAAGAGAAAAAATGGCTATGATCTGCTGAATAAAATGAGCTAACTTTCTCATTTTCCTCCACCACAGAGTTCACAGGTTAAAATAGATTTGAAAATAAATAAATAAAGAAATAAATAAAAAAATATTCGAAGCCATTGTCTAAAACGTTAAAATTGCTCCAGTGTTGTCAAGGAAACAGGATAGTTGGCTGCAGTGCAAGGGAATCCACATCTAAGACCTCTTTCTGAACTAACACCCATTAAATTCCATTTTATTTTTCTCAGATGTTGTCCTTCTTGCATGTCACCATGTTCTTATGAAAATTTTTTGTTTGTTTGTGGTGATTTTTTTCTCTCTCTCTCTTAGTTTGAACGCATTATTGGGTTTTCATTATAAATGCATGAATTCTTTTTTGTTTTTTTTTTCATTTTTAATATTTTTTTTTCTTTAAATGAAGTGAAACAGCTAGATGTAATGTCTACTGTTATGCCTTCTCTGTGATCTTTGCATAAATACGTATTTGAATCAGCTGTGGAAAAAGGGCTGATTAATTTATACGTCTCTCCTACACTGTAACAGTTGTTGTTAACTACTCACAATGATTGCAGCCACAAAACACTTTTGCGGCTGCATGCAAATTAAAATCACTCATCCGGACGAAGCTGCCGATTCAGTATTTCTCAAAGATCACACGAAGGCGGTATAAACTATATGATAGTGTTCTTGTAAACCTCTAGGATCCCACCTCACCCCAACGTGACTCATGTTGGCCCCTCCCCCATGTTACTCAACCCCGCCCACCTTGCCCCACCCCCTGCCCCCGTAAGCCGTGCCCCAGGACCATTTTGCTGCATTTAACTAGTGTCACCCTTCTCCCACACAGGTGAATCAGGTGCAGAGGAGTGGTCCCAGTGGAGCTCATGCTCTGTAACATGCGGTCAAGGGTCGCAGGTGCGAACAAGAACATGTGTCTCACCATACGGAACACACTGCAGCGGCCCTTTAAGAGAATCAAGGGTTTGCAATAACACTGCCCCTTGTCCAGGTAGTGTTAGCCGCAGATTCTTGAATATTAATGTCTTTGCTCCTTTTGTTGTTTCTATGGGAGGAAATGTGTTGTTTCTGTTTTAACCAAAAATTTTTTGAATGTGTCTATTTCAGAATGTATTTACCTTATTTTTATTTATTTTCTTCGCAGTTATTACAATGAATCTGATGTTTTCTTTCATTGATGTTATTTTGTGAATGTTGTTTTGTTTCTTCCTTCTTCATGATCACTTTTGTGTTCTCCATTTCATATAACTGTAAGGCAATTCATCAGCATTGAAATGGTTTAATGACATGTGGATCTGCATGAAGCTCGGGGAGCGGTAGATACTGATATATCGTCGGCTTCATTTCCTTGAAGGTCAACTGTGCATTTTAAAATAGCTTGCCAGCGTTTCTTCAAACACGCTGTAAGGCATTTCTTCCTCAACCCGTGATGGCATGGCAGATGAGTCACTGGTAGTCAGGTATCAGCATCAGATGCTTTTCTGACTGGTGATTGCAGCGCGCTCCTGTTTGTCAGTGTGCATCTGGTAAGAGACTGTGACACGAGTTACCATAAAGCTTTTTTTTTTTGGGGGGGGAAGTGTTTACACAGACAAATATGTTGATTTAGTGTTGAGATTCTGCACTCATGTCTAGTGGAGATATTCCATCAGCGTAGCGCTTCTGCATCGCAAACTTGTAAGTAATTACAGCCGATCAAAAAATAGGCCGAGCTGCATCCTCCGACATTCTGATCTGTGATGTACTGTACCTCATTTTTAGTAGCACGAGCAAGTGGGAAGTTTCAAAAGGGTGATTCTCTTACTATGTGTGGACACTGAGAGTGAGAAAGAGAATCAGTAATTTCAAAAGAGCAGTTGCGTAATTGCTAGTCGTGACTTGTCCATTACTATTTAGCCCAGACAGCATAAACCCCCTACATTCCTAAAGGAAAAAAAAACTCTAAAGCCAAGTTTCAGGTTAATGATTTTCTTTAGAATTATTAATTCAGGTCCAAAACTTTCCAAACTGTCCATGTGAATCTATTATTATTGATTTACCTGTAGATGTTGTGGCTTTTAGTGGATCCAGAACTTCTGTTCACGTATTAATGCAGAAAACCTTATCAGCAAATAACTGGGCCACGACACTCAGGGAAAACTCTAAAGCAATTTTGACTTTACTCACAAGACTGCGTTAGAACTTTTCATTTTTAAAGAACATAAAAGAGCGAGAGTTAAGTGAGAGTCTTTTTAATTTCTAATTCACTGAATTGTTTCATGGGTTTTTAGTTAAGCCATATCAAATATACTGTAGTCCTGCAGTGTTGTTAAATTGCATTGCCTGTAATATCTGAAAGATGAGGGTTTTTTTTTTTCTCTCCTTATATTAAAAATCCAGCTCTGGAATCATAGAACTTGATTTTCAATACAGCTGATATCGCACTAACCTGACTTAGTTACAGTAGCAAAGCAAACTGGTACAAACAAACCCGGCCTGGCATGGTGCCACATGAAACACGGAGTATATATCTAATATTCTGTAAGGCAGACAGATCGATTCGCTTTCTTCACACTGTCTGTAGCACGCCGAGGCAGAAAGATACCTCTGAAAAATACAATATGCCTAAAGACACATCAGTTCCAATCCGAAAGGAGTCTCACCTTATAGTCACCATCACTGAAAACAGCAACATCGTCTGTGAACAATGTTTTGGGCGCTTCAAGCTGAGATCAAGCATTCTGTTAGAAATCCTGGGCCCCCATACAAGTTGTGATGCCGTACCCAACACAATGCATCTGCCAAAATACAGCAACGTCTCTGCTTTATGAAATATCCCTTTTGAATCACACATCCCTTTTACAACCCGATCAACAAAACCCAAGGCCTTTTTTTTTTCTTTTCCCTTTGCATTTTACTCATTTTAATCTGTAGAAGGAAAGCGTCTCAGTCTGCAGAAATTCTGATAATACCGGACATGTTAAGCTCTGCAGGATACAGTGCGCGCATTCAGTGCAAATACAAAATGTTCTTTAACTGTAGCACAGAATAAAGGAAGTCGAGGTCACCTGACATTGAAAATGTGCCTTAATATTAACTCTCAGTTTTTCTACATTTTTCCTATTGAAACATTTAAATAAAGCTTAACCAAGACAGGTACAAATCAGGAATACAAACGGACATGTCAGACATATTTATGCTTTGTCAAAGGGTGCTAAACTGTCAAAATAGGTTGCTTACTTGACCTTTATTTATTTTAATATTTGATATTACTCACAACACAATAGAGGTTTCACAGTGTGAGGTTTGATGAGTTGGGGTGGGGTTTGTTGCCATCCAGACTGTCAAAAACAATATACCAAACAGCCACACATTTGATCTGAAGTATCTTGGGTTAACCTGGTCCTGAATTTCAATGAGCACAGCTAGCTTTGATGATTTCTCGGCTCTAACTGGCAAAGCAACGCAAACAACAAACCGCATGCACGGCTTCCCGATGCCAAACCTGTCAGCCACAAACTCAGCAGGATGACGTAGCAGCAGATTTATTCCAGAGTCAAATACACTAGCGTAGCTTACTGCAGTGAAGAAATGTGTCACCTGAGCACAAACTTGTGCCTCTTGTGTATGTTTTAACATGTTTTTAGCACACACAAGATGCATGATTGGGATTTGGGTGACAGTGAAGTTACGTACAAGGAAGAAGTAGCAACTTCACACTGTTTCGAATCACTAAAGGGTTAATTTGTTGGTTTTTAAGATCTTATCTGTAAAGTGCTGCATAGAACTCAATGCATTTTATATATTTATGCAAATATCGATTTGCCTCAAATAAATAAAAGCTTTTATCTTGCTCGTTAATGTCTATCCCCAGTTGTTATGCTGAAGGTGATATGTTTAGTCTCACCAGCAGCAGCAATGATGAAGAAAAACTGGCAATTAGAATTAGCAGCATGGAAACAAAAGAGAAGAAAGAAGAAGAAGCAAGACGTTTAGTTTAAAATAGTACATGATTGACAACCTAATTTAATTAAAACAAAAAACAAAACAAAAAAACCCATCAGAACACAATGTGCAAAAACATGACATTACCAATCAAAGCAAATTTAAGGCGAATTAAAAAGTGAAATACTGGGAAAAGTTCTGTTGTTTATTATTAGCCAGTAAAGAACTAATAAGACTACTTGATTATATATCAAGTAAGAGCAGATGTTTTCTGTTGTAATATTAATGCAAAACCATTCGTGAAGTCTGGACTAATGGCATTTGGGCATTTTTAACTTTATTAAAACACTGACAAATTGCTTTTTCTTTGATAAAACCTCAACCTACAGTATAAGAACCATAGAACCAATTCGGGCCTCGGTGTACGAATCAAACCTACTGCACTGCAATAGCACTGATTCTATTGTTAGTGGAAACAATTTCCAAAAAGCCGGCATTCTTTTACCAAACAATAAGTACTGTATTGTGAATACAATGAGCACTAAAGGCAAGCTAACAAGTTAAAAAGGTTAAACCTCGCTGGAAGGCTATGAGAAAGCCAACCGACTCCCAGTTTACCACAAATTAATGAAAACATTCCTGGCAAGTGCAATTACTTTGTCCAGCATCTTGTGTTGGTCCAAGAATTTCACCTCTAGCAGCGCAATACGAAGGCTTATGGCCGTCCCTGTAATTCGTGGCCACAGTTCAGAGCAAAAAAAAACACACAAAGAAACAGAATCCTATTCCATCATTGCTAGCTGTGGCGACTGCCTGCTTTGAACTCCAAAATTTCAAAGTAAATGCTTCAGCTACCACGGGACACTTAGCTAAGAGCATCAAAGCAACGCCTAGAGGCAGAGGCTGGGACAGACGGTAGCTCGCCTCATGGCGGACCGTCGGCTTGATCCCAAGATCCAACTAGTCTACAACTGATCCTGAGATCCAAATATTGTAGAGCAGGAACTTAAAGCCTCTGCACAAGCTGTGGATAGTGACCCTTCTGATGAGGAATCATCTGTTCCCTCTGGACAAAGTAGTCAAAGTAGACATGCATTTCTAAAACCCGAAAGTCCTCGAATCTCCATAAATTTTTGCTCTTTTTTGCCCTCGGTGTTGAAACACCTGAAAATGTCTTCAGACGCCTAAAAAAATGTATATGCACAGCTGCACCATCGTCAAGCTGTTAATCCTATTGAAGCTCCCTGCGTGCCATCATAGCTCATTAGAAGAGAAGGATTCTGCAGGTATAATGTATTCTGTGCGTGGCATAAATCTCTAGTAGACACATATTTCTGTTCCTAAACATTAGTTGAAATATGTTTTGGGTTTTATGCAGTTTTCATCCCCTTAAAGTTGCAATTTTGATTCTAATTCTATCAATAAATGCACTTTTCTGCAGAAATCAAAAGCCAGCATTCGCTTCAGGAATTAATATCAGGAATGAAGCATTTTTAAAGAAGTATTTTCATCATTTAATATCGCTGTGTGCATTTAGAAGTATATGAAGTAGCATGACACGACAGGAGGTGTCCTACCTCTGTCTGTCTCTCTGATTTCCATATTTCCCTCTCCAAAATAAAACTTTGAGCCAATAGCAAATACTCTCTGTGGTTCTGTGAATACTCACCGTCTGTCAGCCAGAACCCAGTTAAGCTTTCACACAAGTCAAGATGCAAGAGAAATGGTTTTGCCAGCTATTTTTTTATTTTACAATTGAAATTAGGAAAAAAAAAAAAAAAAAGCAATGATAGTTTAAAAGTTGGGCTTCTGTGAGGGAACACTGTGATACTTAGAAAGCATTCATTGCAAAATGTGTCAAATAAAGTAAAGATGAGAAAAAATGGCGTATAATATAGAAATCTATTATTTTTGTAATGAATGTGCTGGGAAATTATCTGCAGTCATATAAAAGAGAGAGAGAGAAAAAATGCAAACTAGCCTTGAAATGGAAGTTTGTGTATTTGTGTTGATCTAAACAGTAAATCAATATTGCTGTTTTTAATGTATCTCACTCATTTAAATTGTGATATATTAAATCAAACAGTGGTAATTGCAACGTGTCCCAAGCGTCCAAAAATAACAGTATGCCACAGATTTAGAATTACTTTAATTACGAGCAAATGAAAGCATTTGAGCATTAATTGCTCAGCTATATGCAAGTGATGAGGAAACACCGTATGAGCATCCCTTTTTGATGAATTTCCTTTTGGTTTTAGGCTGTCTAGCCTGTTATTTAGTCTGAATGGCCGTTTCATTAGCAATCGCTTGACTAGATAGTTATTCAGAGGTCTGGAACCACGTTATGGGCTGTCTGCTTTGTGTACAGCCATGATTAGTATGTTAGTGTAATGACAGATTTCCAGAGCGATTGTCGCCCCACATTAGCCTGAAGGTCCGCTGCTATTAGATTCCCAGTCAAGCAAGAAGACTTAACAAACTGTAACACTGTGCAGAACTGCTGCTCCTCACCTGAGCCGGAGGTTAGAAAGTCGGGACTCTTACTGCTGTTATTCTGTATGTTGAAACTGCCATCTGAAGGATATTTTTATTGTGTTCTTTATCTTTACCACCTTATGAAGCATCGTTCATGGACAGAGGAGACAGGCAGCTCATGACTGAGACTTAGTGAAGCCCCACAATGTCTGTGTGCTCAGTGTTTCACTTGTTGCTAATTATTTTTGATTGATTTTATTCCATTTATGGCTCCGTGCAGTTTGTGAGGGGTCTGTTTGTGCTGTAACAGAGACAGAGACATTGATTAGGCCTGACGCCTTTTCTGTGCCCGCAGTACACGGTGTATGGGAGGAGTGGTCACCATGGAGCCTGTGCTCATTCACATGTGGCCGAGGTCACCGCACTAGGACTAGGATGTGTGCTCCTCCCCAGCATGGAGGCAGGGCTTGTGATGGACCTGAGACCCAGACTAAGCTTTGCAACATAGCCCTATGCCCAGGTATCATCTGTCTGCTATCTAAGTCTATTAAAAATAGTTCTGCCAACATTTATCCCTGAGATCAGAGGAGTGTAAATCCTAAATGAAATCCTTCCAAAAGGATGAGTTTGTCAGAATGGTAGAACTTTATTTTATATACTAGCCATACAGTTATTAATCAATGCAATACTGCAAAGGTAAGTAAAAAAAAAAAAGGATGAACACAGGCTTTGTAGTGCATTTTAAGTAATTGCGCTTCCACCATAATGTGGTTTAGGAAACCCTGTTGAGAGTGAATACTGTAATACTGACGTCAAAATCACTTACCCGCAATTGCCTGTGAATGGTAAGCAGATTAGTGATGATGAGTTTTTCCACACAGTAAATGTTAGCTTTGCTCTGGGTACAGACTCAGTGAAAAACCACTCAAATCCAGATGCTTTCCCTCTGCCCAGACAGAGAGGCAGCTAACAAATAGCTTCTGCAGTTTGTGCTTTTGACACTTAAACAATGTAAATCCTAATGTGAAAATACACCACCAAATTCATTTTTATGTCGTATTCTACTTTTGCCTTTGGCTGTTCTGGGGGAAAAAAAATCTAGCCTGTGGAAATAAACAAAGCCAGCTGCAGCATAGTTCTCCCAAACCAACAAGTAGCCATGTAATATTTTGCTTTCCATTTAATATCTGTTTTATTGGCTTTCAATCTGAGAGAGAATAGTGATCTGAATATCTCCTCCCATTTCTGTCTGCCCTCTTTTTCCCTTCACTTGGGACATGTTTGTTGGGTTGTGGTTGGTGCCTCAGTGGACGGACAGTGGCAGGAGTGGAGCTCTTGGAGCGATTGCTCAGTGACCTGTGCCAATGGCACTCAGCAGAGGACCAGGCAGTGCTCAGCAGCCGCCCATGGGGGATCTGAGTGTCGCGGTCACTGGGCAGAAAGCAGAGAGTGCCATAATCCTGACTGCACAGGTAAAATCCTGAGCCTCTTAATTCTATATCCACTTTGATGTCTAAATTCAAAATCATGATTTGAAACAGAGAAAAGAGATTCAAAAAGAAAAAAAAAAAACAGAACAGCCTGTCCCATTTTGTCATCATCATTAGTTGCAATCATAAGTACCATGACTCATTAGTACCAACTTTAGATTGAATGTTGAGCCTGATGTTACTGAGCTGTTTTACTCTTTCTGTTTTGAGACGCCCTGTAGCAAGAATCTGTGTTGTAAGAAACAAGAATAGTGTTTTAAGACCATGCTCTATCAATTGGATTTTAAAAATCCAGTTAGATATACTGTATGCCTTTCACATAATTCAGGGTTAGCTGCCGAAACTGTCTGTCAACATCATGGATGTATTAGAGGCTCAAAGATGTCAGCTTAGTGGTCTCGATCGGGCTTTGAATTGTCTGATCATGTGAAGGGTCTGAGTACTCTCATAATCTCCTGATGCAATTTTCACTGCAGCAGCGTAAAACAGCTAGGTTTTTTTTTTTATTTTTTATTGTGCGTTTCACGGGTATGTGTGTGGCACATGTTTTTCTCTCTATTTTTGAGAGTCAGCCCAAATATTGTGTAACCACTCAGCCAACCTTATGGTCCGTTGGTCCCTTAAAATAGCGACGGATTCTTTTAAATGTGTATTTTTAATTTGTGCTTATGATAATGAAGATGAGGATGCTGTTGTTTGTCTCACAGCGAGAGGATACATTAGACAATTTATTCATTTAATGAGGCCTACCTATTTAGCAATTCTTATTTGTTTTCAAGGTGAGAGATCAAACATTAGTAAAACAGCACAGTCTAAGCCATCACTTAACAAGTCAGCACAATGCCCGTGACTGCTAGAGGCGTTGCCTTGACAAAGAGTTCAAGGCAAAAGCGGAATGTTTTTTTCACAAAAAGTGAAATATATGTTTAAGTAATTGAACGCACTAAAAAGCAACAGATATTATTCCAAAAAAATGTAACAAAACTGCCTAATAACTACAATAAAGGCCTGTGCATGATTTTGAATCAATGTCATGCGTTTCAAAAATTGAAAGAATTTCTCGAGGACTGCTGGAACAATGAGCTCTTTGAAACACATGAGCATGCATCTGTCTGAGGAATCAGCGGTCGTGGTGCGGGCAGAGGCATCAGTATCTACTGGGATTTGATCAATGTCTCGTGGATAGTTTTAGCCAACAGGTCATGATAGTTTCTGTTTTTCCGTCGAAGCAATCCTGACAGAGGTTAGTTGTAGGACATGAAATATGCCCGTATATGTGAGGGAAGGGGGTAAGTGGAGGTTAAAACCAGAGTGGAGTGTGTTTCCTGCTCACAGGGTGTTGTACCTTTCCGTTCAGACAAGGGCATGTGATTTACTACATCGCTGAAGGGGAGCATCTGTTTTTTTGTCTAATGCACGGTTTAACAGTGTTCATTACAAGGGCATAAAACATGCTGCTGGTTTTTGGAAACTTCAGCATAAATGTGTTTTAATATTGGCAAAGTGATGCAAATAATCACCACTCTCAGAGCAGCTTCTTTAGCCATCTAGCACACACACTCCTGATTACTCGAAGAAACCCTGTTCATTTTGGGGATATTACCGTGAAACTGCATCTACAAAACTAAATGCATGGACATTAAAAGAAATAAATCTGATCAAAAGTCATATTTAGGATTTAACACACTAATTAAGAATGACGTAAGATGCCTTAAGTGACCTATCATTTTAGCTTTACTTTTGTTATCTTTTGGCAAATGTTATTCCTCTGAGAGTGTCTGTTTCTAACTGAGGATGATTCCGTTTTAGCTAATGGCCAGTGGAATCCTTGGGGTCCGTGGAGCGGCTGCTCTAAGTCCTGCGACGGCGGATGGCAGAGGCGAGCCCGGGTGTGTCAGGGGGCAGCTCAGACCGGGCAGCAGTGTGACGGAAACGGAGAAGAAGTCCGAAAGTGCAGTGACCAACGCTGTCCAGGTGAGCCTGAGGATAATCAGACCTTAAGCCTGAGCGGGCACAGAGAAGCTGAATGAAAGTGGGGGGAGAGATAATTATCTCTGCAGAGTGAATGACTTATCTCGTTACAGAAGATCAGTTAAAACAGAATGTGGAGAGGAGATGCAGATAAGGGGGAGGCGGGCGTCTGAGAATGAATGTAGTCCAGTAAATTAAGAAATTGAAATACTGGTGACTGATATTCTGAGAAATGTTAGTATCTTTAAAGCTTATTGTGTGATTTTTAAAATAATCTCTTTATGAAGTGGAGTCTTAAACATAAGGTCACTTCGTACTCCCCTGCTGTAAAGTAAAGAAAGCAGTGTTCCACAAAAACACATTAACACCTTTTCTTACTAGTATAATTAAGTTGCACCGACACTCACAAAATGCAGTGACTTAAAAAGAGGCTTCATTTTATTGTAATCCTTAAATGACATACTCACTGACACTATACAGCTTTGATCTCCTATATTTCCATACCTCCTTATACGCAACACAGAGAAATTGTTGCATCACATTGGAAATACTAAAAAGCTCTTTGCATTGATGTGGCAACGCTTGTATCACTTTGCTCCTCAGCACCGTATGAGATTTGTCCTGAGGATTATGCAGTGTCAATGGTGTGGAGACGGACGCCTTCAGGAGAGCTAGCCTTTAATAGATGCCCACCTAATGCCACAGGTAAGGACGAGAGCAGTGTGTTCTTAATTATTTTCCTGTTTTTACTCACTAATTGTCAATAGAGGAAGCTTTGTGGATGGATTTGGGCTTTTCTTCCTAAATGAAATGAATTAAATGAAAGGAAAAATGCGATTGGTCCAATTTACAAACAAAACAAAACAAGAGTATTTGTACGATAAATACATTTCAACATGATGTGGGTTTTGCCTTTTTCTAGTCTATGCACCAGCATGATTGATTGACCTAAATTTAGCGTACATTCAAGGAAAGGTCATTTAAATCACACCGCCATTGTCACATTCTACACTGCAGCAGCGGAATTAACCTGCGATTTTACACTTTAGTCACGGTATCAGTGTTTGAATAATTGCGCAACTCTGCTACTTTTTGAGGAATAATGCCAGACTTCTGCCACTGCAGTAACCTGTCCTTAAATAGACAAGTTATACAACAAGCATTTTGCTTTGTCGGGTGCCTGAATGATCTTTGCATAGTGTATAAAATCAGCAAAACATCATGATGATAAAACTATATTTGGGGCCAGAATTGTGTTTCTTCATCTGTGAAGAAAGCACATATCCGTTCATTCCATTTCCACAAGCATTGATGTAATTTATGGCTGCACCCGTCCGTACACAGCTTGTGCACTTGGATGTGAAAAATGGTAACTGTGATTCGGAGGGCATTGTTAAAGAAAAGCACACCGAGGTCTGTTTTCAGACATTAGGCAGAAGCTTTAATATGTGCACGGAGAGAAGAGCATTAAAACAGAGGATGGCAGTCCTGTAACTGGGCTGAGACTAGCAGTCAGCTCTTGAAAAGAAGAAGAGAGAGAAGGAAGAGGACAAAAAGGAATGCAACCTTTGATGAATCTACTGTGATACAGGTTACTTTTGCTCTTGTTGAAGGTCAGTTTGCAAACAGACAGACAACAAGACAAAGATGGGCTGTTGGATGCTAAACTTACATGTTGGTTGGGCGCAGTGAGACGTTGTAAAATGTAAAACAGTGCAGTGGTCTGAAATGACATTTCATCCACAGCCATAAAATGGATAACTGGCAAACTAGATGTAGTAGCAAACACACTGTCATTCACAGATGGCCTACCTGCGGCAAAGTTACGCAGAGCAAGATTTACTAGCATGACATTAGCTTTCCGGCTTGACATTAGTTTTTATGGCTAATAACAGTTTGGAACTACAAAGCTGTTTCCAGCTTGCAGGGAGGGCTCGTGTGCCTGTGTTGTTCCTTTTGTGTGATGTTGTGTGATCTAACAGCTTTACTGATCAAGAAATCCATTGACATCAGTGGGCCAGGTTCGGGTCAGGTACACAGGGTTGAGAAACTTGGCTTTTTACTCGTCTTTGCTGAGCATTTTTAAGTTTCTATGAACCTTGGACTTAAAAGATGAATTTATCCCACGTCTTTTTCTCATGTGCAGCCATATTCTGATGCTGTTGCAGAGATGAGCACACTGTTTCCACTGTCTGTATAGAAGATTGGCATACTGTGGCACATCACAGTAAAATCAGAGCTTTGTGATTGTTAGTGTCGGTGGACTTTGGACACCTGTGGGTACAGAATGTGCAGCGTGCATAGGGCAGTTTGCCTGAAATGATAATAGCAGGGTGTTATTTCAAGTAATGCCCGAAGAGTGCAATGATTAAAGGGTAAAATAACAACTAGCAGACATATTTCATCTTTAAGCACAGTGCATCCCCTCCTGTCAAAGCTGGCACTGACCACTGGAAAAAGACCAACATAGACAATAGTTCAGGTCAGGTCAAGTTTATTTGTAAAGCCATTAATCACAGTTCCAGTGTCAGTGGGTTTCACAAAGCCCCCCATTATATAACCATAAATGAAAACAACACTTCCCAACCTTTGCCCTGTAATTAGATCAAGGTCAAACTCTCATTGAGGAAAAAATGCAAACCTCACAGTTAGTCCTCCTCCTCCTCTTCCTCCTCCTCCTGCTCCTTCGAGGACAGTCTGATATGGCAGCAGAGAGCGAGATAAACAAAGATGAAATATTGATCAGCGAAGGCAACACAACGGAGCGTGCGACATGAATGCGGCGTGACTGCACGGCCGAGGCATCCGAATGTGTTAGGGGGTTTCAGCACCTACTCAACCGTGGTCACCGTCGCCATCAAGGTCACCGCAGGGACAGCGCTCGGTGCAGGGGCGTCAGCTCCGCCCCGGTCAACGTGGATGTCAACTGCCACCAGAGGGGAGGAAAAGTCGAGAGGGTGCATACAGACAGCAGATGAAATGTTCACATTTTGTCAGACAACGGTTTAGAAACTGGTAAAAACATCAAGTACATTTATCGACATTAAGGTTAACAATGAAAAAATGAAATCTACAGTGAGTTTTCATCTTCTCATTACACTTATTTTTGTATGTAAAAGCCATGATATATAAAAGCCAATCCCCTGTATCAGTAGTCAGATGTATTAATCTAGTCGTCCAACATTGTGTCTTTAACATTCAGAAAATCCTTGTCATTAAGTAAGATAAGTGAACTGCAGTCAGCATCCCATTGCCTGAGCTCGCACACATGCTCGCGCCCGGCAGGTAGGCGAGCCCCCGGGCCGTCAGCCAAAGCTGTGACATGACGTACAGGAGACCGAGTGTGATTGTCTGACATCCTGTTGATAGATGAGGCAACTAAAGTTGTACCGTTATAATAGTTTGGCTGTAAACTATATATGAGGCTCGAGACTATATTTGGCTCCCCAGCACTGCCACAGTGCTAAAACAATGTGTGGAAATTGGAGATAGGTGGAGATTTTGTGTTAGAAACTGGGGAGCAAGCACAAACACAGTCCCAAGATTGGATTGGAAGAATTATCTCGAGTCCTTAATATAGAAATCAGTCCACAGGCTGTTAGAGGAAACTGAGAAAGTCATTTGAGGTCTCACTATTTAAGTTACATTACAATCCATCCGCACATAAGCAATTAATTAACACATGTAAGTCGCTTCACATTTTTACACATAGTACCTTTAAATAGCACGTCTTTTTTTATGCCTTCCCACCAGCGACAGACGAGACCGGAGGCATAAAGAAAAAAAAATAGAAATGCCTTGAGGAAATTAATTTGGCACAAATGTTTACTTAAACTTGAGGATGAACTGATGAGCATTTGACGGTCAAAGGTCATTGTGACTGCACTGTGGCCATAGCTCAAGGATTCATGCTCTAATTAAGACAACATTTCACAAATCTGTACAATATAGGATAAAGTGATGATATTTTATGTCCAAAACGACAAAGGTCATGTCTGGACAGATATGGATGTAAACTGCAATTTGGACTTACAGAGACATACAACCGCGAGGCAGTAATTCTAATTTGACTTTAAAATTTTATGTGCAGCTTTCGCTAACACCTGAAGTTACTAGTTAATTTGCACAGGAGATTTTACTTCTAAAAGTTAATGCACTTTTATTAATGCCCCTGTGTAATGAGAGACCCAAATCTCAATTATCAATTAAAGTTCAAGCTGAAAAAGCAATTAAAGCACCGAATACACAGGTTATTAAACAAACTCTTCACAGGTTAATGCAGAGAAAATGATCCTGCAGTCTCTGGCGAAATAAATTACACACCATCCTTGAGAATGGAGGTGGTCATTTTATTTTTGTATATTCAGTCTTTTCATGTTACTGGTAGATGCAGATTTTTTTTGTTTTTTGTTTTTTTAAAGAAAAAAAAAACTAAAGTAAGGGCTTTTCTCGTTTTCCATCACTGGATAATGTTCAAGCCCACAAAAATCCTTCTCAGAGGATGTTTTTAGACACGTCTTACCTCAGACTCCTCAGCCCATAAACACTATTTAAGCCTTCTGTCTGGGGCAGGATTGTTTGACTAAAAATTCTCCTTTTACTGGCTGCTGAGTAGAGAACGCTGTAAAACCGGACCGCGACAGGTCAATGCCTCAGTGGAGAGCAGCCTTGGTTTTGATCAAGCACATCTCCACTGACCTATATTTCATACTCAACCTACTCTACATACATCACTGATGATGTGGAGACAGATGACAGATTGGTCTAGAATCACAGTGAAGGCCTCAGGTTTCTGTCTGTGACCCTGTTTGATCCTGTCTTCAGCACGGATCAAAGCCAGTGGAGATCAAATTTTACATAACTGTCAAAAAGGATTTATTTATTCGAAATATAAATAACAAACAAAACAAATTAAATGGATGGCTCAGGTTAAGTTTCTTTCACCGTAGCTCATGAACACCTAAGAAGTGAACCGTTTTGTATGATAAAATGACAGCAGGCGCAGTATTAGGTTTTATTTTGTGCAGAGAATGAACCACAATTATTATCTTTTATCCTAAAAAGGTGATTGTTTTCCTCTGCAAAATTGTTTTCCAGTACTGCTGAATTCATATTAAAGGTGCAACATCATACAATGCAAAACTAATATGAAAACAGGCTATAATTTAAACAAATAGATCTTTTTTTTAACTGCAAATTTAACTTGTCTCTTAAATCAATACAGTGAAAAGATTCACATCTGTTATTTAAGCAGCTCTTAAACGTGAACTGTTCCTTTTGCTTTGTGTCTTTTTGTCAATTCCTGCTTAAAGCATGCAGCGTTTCTCGGTTCACAGTGACCTTTAGGAATGTCAGTGCAAAAACACTGAAGTGATTCTCTAATTTCTAGGTATCAAGTCATCATAAAATACATTTTCTACCACCTTTTTTTTTTAACATTATAGCCCCAAGGCTGATGGCAAAAATATCTGAAAGTTTTCTTTTGATTGCCAGCATTCTTACCAGTACAGGTATGGATTGTGAAAGTAAATTAAAGCAGCCAGGTGAAGCCGGTTTTGAGGGAGACGGATGCTCAGCGCAGTGTAAAGGAGTGGGCCTTCTCCTGCTGCCCTCTGGGTTGTCTCGTGGTGCTGCATGGCTGCTCCCAGCATATAGCGATGCTTTGTGTGCGTTCACGGCTTCAGTGAATATCGCCAAGTGGTAGCTGTGGAAAAGGTGGGTGTCGGGGGGGGTGTGGTTTTGATCTTTCTCTGTCTGTGTGTGTTAGTGTGTGAAAGACAGAGAGAGAGGGAGAGAGAGAACAAGCGATAGCGAGGGGTTTATGTGAAGCACGGATGCCAGGGGAAATGTTTTGTACTGTGGGAGTTTTCTTCGGGATGTCAAGCACCTGTGTTGGAGCGGTGGGGTGATGTGTGAAGTGCACTCCACCAGGTCGACAGCTGGGAAGGTGTGATGTTGGACCCATATGTAGGATGTACATGGCGATGTGGGTGGATATTAGGATGTTCTGCTATTTCGGGATCACTGTTTAAATGCCTGACAGCTATCACAGCTGAGCTGCGGCGTGTTTGAATAAGCAACTGTAAGTGGTATTAACACGGCACGCAGCGCATATATTAAAAGCCCTGGGACCGTGTCGTTTGTCACAATATTAAACCAGTTCTGTTCAAATACTGCATCGCTTTCCTTCCACAAATCTTCCTCTCCCTCCTTCTATAATGTGCCTCAACTCCAATGCAAACTTTAACATCAGATTCTGATGGCGAGTGAAGAACGGGACAAAAGGGAAAACGATAAGACTCTCATGAAAACAATTAATTTTTTTCTCTCTCTTCTTTTTGTCTTCCTCCTCCTGCCATATCCAACTCCCTCCACTTCCATCTGCCTTTCTTTTGCCTCTCTTTTGGTCTTAATCCCCCCTCTCCACCCCACCCCCCACCTCCTTATATGCTCTCTGCTGCCTGCTCATCTCCCCCTCTCATCCCTCCCTCGCCGACTCTTCTCTCCAAATCTGTCGCTGTCTCCTTCCCCTCCACAGGCACCACTAGTCGACGCTGCTCTTTGGATCACCGTGGTATGGCCTTCTGGGAGCAGCCTAGCTATGCTCGATGCATAACAAATGAATTCAGATACTTGCAGCAATCAGTAGGTGCAAAGTCAGCTCCCTCTCACAGCCTCTGTTTCCAATGCATCATAAATTACCTCCCCAGTGTTTTCCCCCACCCCCTCGTTCTCATCACACTGTAGCCAAAGATTAACCACTTTCAATAGTGGAGCAAATTAAAATACAGATTTTGCAATTTTTCTCCTTTTTTAATGAATGATCATTGTCGAGACCTTAAACGGTTTGATATAGAGTTTCTGGCATGTTCTCATCTGTATTTGTCTTAGTTCTTACGCTAGAACTCTCAAAAACAAACAAACTGCAAATGTAGTTCATACTGTAATTACGAATCATGTTGTGCTTCTGCAGCATTCAAAGAAGTCACTTGCACTTGTTTTAAATCTGATCAGCTACAATAAATTACAATGCACTGTTGTTAATTTAAAACTGAAGCACTGCACCATAATGAAACCACGTAATTCTGAGAAACAGTCTAATAGAATCAGTTCTTCTTAAGCAGGAGAACCTTGTGTGAACCCTCTCATCTTTTTTTTTTTTCTTTTTTTTTTTTCATTGCTTGTCTGATGAGACATTTTAATCACACGAAAAACTGTTTTTCATTGAAGTCTCAGTACATTTTATTGAGCTACTTTAAATAAATTTCTGCTTTAGCGTGTTTGCCTTCAGCCTGGAAATGCAGCAGCGCTTCCACTAGAATAGGTAATTTTGGTAACTCTCCATCACTGTTAAAAATAAAATAATTCAGAAGAGCTGAGATAGCACATATAGCGCTGCACCTGTGAACGTGTATTTATGGACATAAACCCTGTGCAATGATGTGAAATGTCATTTCACTGTGCAATTTCTGCCTAAATGTGTGTCTTCTGCTCCAGTTAACTCTTTTATTCGTATTGGCTCATTTCAAAACATCCGCAAGGCAGAATACATTTCGGCCTGGCTTAGATATAAGTCTCACATAACGGGCCTCAGAGAGTAGAATCTTTCTTCCTGATTTTTTGCACTCCATTTACTCCGAATGTGTAGCTTTACGTGTATCTTGCAAACCAGCACCAGAGGACACCGATGCCCCAAGTTCTGTCTTCTCCTGTTTTTGGAGGTTCAGGGGCACCTTGCGAAGGGCCAGAGGATGCTGGCGGGGGATGGGATGTCCCAGGTCACGAAAAATCTTCTGGACCTCACCCAGAGGAGGAACTTCTACGCCGGAGACCTGCTGTCTTCAGTGGAGATCCTCCGCAATGTGACGGAGACCTTCAAGAGGGCCAGCTACGAGCCTTCATCGGATGACGTGCAAGTAAGTGGATGCAGGGTTTGTGACGTCAAAGCTGCATTGTTTTGTCAAATGCATCACTTTTGACAGAACAATTAACTAGATGGCAGTGATGCTCGATACATTTTAGGACCGACTCTGTAATATATGTCTGAAATAGCACAATGGCTGACAAACACACCTCATAGCCCTATTGTATCAAGAGATCTCCTACACATCCTAAGCTGTTTCATCTCATCATGTTGGGCTCGACTGCAGCCTTGATCCTCTTTATGTCAATAGGATGATAGAGATTATAGCTAAAGCCCCACCTTCATCAGCAATAAGACAATTTATGTCATCTTCAAAGACACCCTTCTCAAGCCTCATTGTGATCTTTGCACTGCCCAGCATACGTGTAACATTTTGTAAACATCGTTTTCATGGAGTTTCTGTGTGTTTGTATACCCCTTTGCACATGTCTGCCCTTTTGTATAGTGAGTAAATGGGAAGGAGATAATTGCTCCTCACTTTGCGATGCTAACAGTAAAGCAGGTTTTGAATATTATATATGTGTTAATGATAAATCTAATTGTCTAACTTGGATTTGTTAGTATGTCAAGCTTGTTTTGTTGCGACTCTTCTGCAAAGAACTGTAACTAATTGCACCAGGAAATTAGCAAAGTGTGAGCCATTTTCTGTAAAGGAGAAATAATTTCTGTCCCAACAATTTAAAAGTTCAGATAGTTAAGTCCCAAAACACACAGCATAGTATCTGCTGACTAATAGGCTTTTGCAGTATATTAAATATGGAGATATGCTAAGATTATTATACAAGTTTTTAAGGAGAGAGTTTATAAAGTAAAAATACATAAAGAAAGGCCAAAACAAATCCTATACAGCAAAAGCAGCAATATTAGACACGCATCACCATTAGAGCTGCACCTTTTATGATTGAATTTAATTGGCATACAGCTTCTTCTTCTTCAGGTTAGAATGTAGGTAATTAAATCTAAAAAATGGTCAAGTTACTTAATTATACACATCCAAAGCGCAGTGATATTTGGACTATAAAATGTCAGGGATGCTGTTTTTCTGGAGTTTTCTGCTGGTTTCATGCACATTTATCAACAGTTTCCACTGACTGCGAGACATACGGCCCCATCTAATATTCGGCAGGAAATAAAACCCAAATGTGCCGGCCATGGATGGGAAGCTTAGGCCCCCATTCAGCCATTTTCCTACCATAGAAAATCTATGAGATGAGGAAAGCATCCTGTCTCTGGTTATTAGGAGAGCTCTATAGTGTGTGTGGGCAGACAGGAGAGCAGTCAGCCAGCCCAACCCCTCCGTGTGTCTCTGCGCTAATGCAGTGTTAAAGTGGGCACATTACCACCAGAGGGAGCATAAGCATTCAAGTAGAAAACAAGATAGCCTGTGTCAAGAGAGAGAGCCACTCCCTCAGGCACATTGTAGACCAGACGAAATAACAAGGCTAAAGATCAGACAGGGGTCCTATTACTACTGCAGGCATGCACCCCAAGCAGCCCCTGCTCTCTGCTGCTGAAGAAGACAATCCACACAGCTGCTCAAACATTCCCTTTCATCTTCTTCTTCTTCTTTTTTTTTTCTTTTTCCTGATTGCAGCTTGTGCTTATCTCCTGTAGCATTAAGTGTTTGCTGCAAGCTGCAGGAGGTTCAAGGTGTATTTTTGTCAGAGTTGAACCACGAATTTCATCTTTTTCTCTTATCGTTTATCACCGTGGCTTGAGCAGCGAATTTCCTGGCCCTACTTAGCCCTGCAGGGACCATCATTATTCCCTGCAATCAGAAATGTCAGTATATTATCCATCAGTCCTCTCTGAGTGCATGGTATTTATGTCATGATTTCATAAAAGCGTCTTGCTGCAGTGCCTATAATACTTGTGTGTGGGTGTGTTACGTATTTTTCCCTTTCATCATCTCCACAGAACTTCTTTCAGATCATCAGCAACCTCTTGGAGGAAGAAAATAAGGAGAAATGGGAAGATGCACAAAAGGTAAGCATGTGGCAGTGCACTTAGTAAATAATTCAGACTGCTGCATGGATGTTGTGGTGCCTCAGAATTCAGCACAAAGCTTGTTTGCAGTTGCACAATCTAAATAGCAGAGATAAAGAAGAGTCGGGCTGATTTTTGGATGCTTTATGGCTACATATACACGTATGATTGTGAGGTCATTTAGCAGGTGTGACATCTGGCCTCATTTAGAAAACTAGTTCCTCAGAGCTCCACTTGGTGGCAGCAGCACTGCCATAGAAACTGTCCAACTATTAACACTGCAGGATTCATTCCTCCTGCACACACATTGTTTCATCCATATCATGGCAAACCAGCGTGATTCGATCATCGCTTAAGTTGAATTTTGTCACACAAACAAACACTTTTGACATTTTAATGCTTGTATCATCCCAACTATGACACCATCTCCCTGTCTGCCTTGTTTTTTAGATATTGTAAGGTGGTTCTATCATATGAAAAGAAGCAGTATGGTGGGAAAAATAACATCTTCACTACTCTCTACAAATACCGAGACAGTATACTGCAGCACTGCGGTAGCGTATATCAAACATTTGGGAGCAGAACAGTACTATTTCTCTCCACTGTGTTTATCCATGAAGATTGGCTTTTGGCTATGTCCTCTGTTGGGCACATCTCTCAGCTTGAGAGGTGGCGACTCTAGTTTTCAAAACTGCCACTGGTGTCTGAGACAACCTGAACCCTGAAATCCCACACATCCAGACTCTGACAGAGATACCATCTGTGATGACTGCAAGACTGCAAAGGGCATCTGCTCTGTTGTCACCTTCACTGGTAAATTGACTTAAATTAGGTGTCACCTGCGCTGACACATGACTGAGGTGGTGCCTTAAAATAAGCCAGATCTCTTTTTTAACCTCCGTTTCTTTACGCCCCACTTCAGCTGAGATGGTAGGGGGAACACAGGCAGTTCAAACATTGCTGGGAGTGCCAGTCCTGGCTGTCTGTACAGGCAGTAATTAGGTGTTTACTTACTGCAGCTTTAGTTTGGCAAGCCCCAAAGGTACGTTGCCGGTGAGAAGAGCACACAAACGAGCAGTTTTGTCTGTAAGAGTGAGTCAGAGACAGGGATGGGCAGATCAGAGGAAATACAGCAAAAAGTTGTCTGTGTGGCTGGACAGACAGAATAGATATGTGACATGCTTAATTATTCCTGCAGCCATTAACGTGCATGTCTAAGGAGAGCTACTTCAATTTCCTCGCTCCACCAAGTGGACATTGCTTAAGCGGTGTCGTCTGATTTCACCAGACAACACTTGGACTTCACAGTTAAACATTTTTTTCTCACTTGCTGGCTTTACTTGCATTAATGAGTGTTCTGAGCTCATTTTCCACAGCACCCACACACTGCATGCTGTGGACATTCGAAACGCTCACATGAAACACCTCACTATGAGGTTTTACTGGCTGTAGAGTTGGCTTTGTGCAGAGATCACTATATATTCACCCCCTGTCACTGTTACCATGGCAAGGAAAGGAAGAGCTCTGTCTACAGAACCTCCACTGCAGCCATTTCCCTGCGCTGCCTTCACATCTCATGGTTGCCATGGAGACCAGCAGAATGAGCATGACTGCACTCTGCGTCAGACATGCCGGAAGGGGCGACGTGATGTGCTTTTCTCCCCCACTATGGCTTTCACTCTGCTGTGTCAGAGGCTCTCAACTTCAGCATCACTGATCCGCTTGCCTGGCTTAGCAGCAGCACATGTACAGGCATGTGCAAACACACAGAACACAAGGTGCTACAGAGGAGGGAAATACCTGCCTCAGGTGTTTGTTGAATACCAACTCGGAGTGAGGTGTTAATTGCTAAATGCCACTCAAAGGCCTCTCTAATCGTCTGTACATCATCCCACATTCGTTGAAGTCCTGCGATAATATTTGCACAACAAGACACGGTTCTCAAACAAGAATCAAAATTGTATTCTGTGGAGCTGATATTCTGGGGCAAATATGACACTGCGCTGCCAGTATTCAAGATATCCCAGTCAAAAGCCTCTCATTAGAACTGAGCCATCACCACGAGATTGGCAGCCAGGACAGTGGTCCAATCTTTTGAAGGTCAATCATTGGATTAATGTGTCTTTGATTTATTGACTCGGGGGGGAAGAGCTGACTGGACCACCAGTGTTACTGGTCGAGCCATGGAGCTGTCCATGGTCCTGAATTCCTGCCTCTGTATTCTCTCACTTAGTGCTGATGTCCATGAAATGGCACATGAACCGAGGCGATCACCCTTGACTTGGCAGGGCCTTTGAGAGGAGAAGCCAACCAGCAACTATGCTGGCAAAGCCGGTGGTTACAGCTCTGATGCTCATGTCACATTGAAGGGTCACTTAGGGCTGCAGCTAAAAATTATTTTTATTTTCTGTTGATATGTAGATTCTTTTCTTGATGAAGCAAGAAATCAATTTGTGAAATATCAGAAAATAATGTTCTTTTACTGTTCTTTTAAATATGTCATATCTGGTTCATTTCTTTACCTCTTGAAGTTTTAACTGCATAAAAACTACATAAAATTGTGCAAAAAAAATGCAAATAAATGGCGACATTTGTTGCAAAACTGAAGAAAATTTTTAATTTATCTAAAATCAGTAAATCTGTGATGCCTTTTTTCTTCTCTTCCATTCAAGTTTGATTTCACTTTGCAAATGTTAAATGATTAATTCAGTTCAACTTCTGTGTTAAACTGTATGCTTTTTCTCAATTTTTATTTTATAGACTTCCTTCTTTCTAGTAATGCCCACTTTCGAATTTGTGAAATCACGGGAGCAGTGTTGAAATTGAAAGTGTCCTCTTGCCTTTTTATCTTGTCCAGATCTACCCCGGAGCAGTGGAGCTTATGCAGGTCATAGAGGAATTCATCCACATTGTTGGACTGGGCATGAAGGATTTCCACAATGCCTATCTGATGACGGGGAACTTGGGTAAGAATCAGCCCACTTTTCTTTCCAGCCCTGCAGCCGCCGAACTCGTTTCGCCGTTTATTTCTGCTTGACATGGACACATAATCCCTGTGCTCTGCTGACTCCTTGTGTCAATTTCCCCACCATCATTAATTTAGGATAAATGGTGCGTGGTAAGGGTGGGGGGAGTAAAATTACTGCAAATCAATAATGTTAATTAAAACTGATCTTGTGGTCTTAATGTGGTAAATTCCTATAAAAACACTTAACACCCAATCCAATATCAAGAGCATGCAGTGTAAGAACC
Organism: Stegastes partitus; assembly: GCF_000690725.1. Taxonomy (NCBI): domain Eukaryota; kingdom Metazoa; phylum Chordata; class Actinopteri; family Pomacentridae; genus Stegastes; species Stegastes partitus. Next base: position 393,686 of record NW_007577862.1, on the reverse strand, counting down.
CCCACCAGAGTAATGCTCTTAACCAGTAAAAACACACACATCACTTCGGAATAATGACGATGGATGCTCATAATATTGACCATTAAGCTAAATGCACTCCATGGGTACTGTTTAAAATACTAACAATTATATAATGTATAATATATAAGTCGTACAGTGAAAGATTTGCTAAGTTTTTCCCTGTTTGCTTATTCATTGTATTGTTTTCTGACCACCAAGTCTTTAATTAATTATAGATATTCTCTATGCATAGTTTCAAAGATTTATTTATTAGTTTTCTTTTTCAATAATCACATAAAATATTTATGGCATATCTGAAGGTGAAATAATTCTGTCTGACGCTGCACTATACTGCAGTTGTTTGAGAAAGGCCTGATTAGCAGAACATACCCTAAAGCATGTTTTGCAGTAGTGCAGCAGCATTTTTTAAAAAAAAGTTGCTTGTGAGATTATCAGTCATGGGGGAAAAAAATCTGATTAAAAGGCTTTAAAATTGGAAGTGAAATGACATGTGATTCTTTGCAGCTGTAATGAGCTTTTATGCAACACTTATTTTGGTCCAGATTATGACTTTACTTTTTTTTTGGAAGGGGAGGGGGAAAAAAAACTGTCTCTGGATATGAGTCTTTGAGCAATAGTTCTCTTCCTCAATGTTGCTGTGAGTTCTTTTAGCTTCTGTCGCACAGTCTCTTGGATGATCTGAGGTCTCTATGGCATTTCATTTCTTACTCAGCCATAAATGGTGTCTTACTGGGACGGAATAATAGAACTGTGGTCTTGATTTATTCATGCAAGTGAATGTGAGCATGTACATCTGTGCTGGGAGGCAATTCCTCTTGAGGAATTGAGGTTTCCTCCTTGTATTCTTTACAATACCTAACATTTGACCCACTTCTAGCAAACACTCACTCACTGTGGCTCTTTATGGTATATGATTTCCATAATGATGAATAGGTAGCCCCTAGAATAGCATACCAAACATGCTTCAATGAATGCACCCATCAAAATGCCATTATGAAACATTGGGAGAGTCAAATTAACTAATGGATTTGGACTTGGAAATAAGGTTTGAAAGCATTTCATAATGCCAAGCATTAATGACTTCTTTCACAGATGTGAGATTATTTCTGCGCCCCTCTCCTATTTTATACTTCTTTCAATTTGGCTTAATGGTCGTCTTCCAAACCCATTGCCACTGTCTCCTCGTTATGCTCAGAAAAGCATTAACACATGACCCCTGCTTTATACACAATATGAAATGTGTCCTATGAAAGTGACTCTAAATTGACAGTTAAGTGTTTTATCCGGATTCGTACCAATTCCTTGAACGGCGGTGTGTGTTGCAGAGCTAAACGTGAATCTGAAATACTTAACTCTTATTATAATTGTCATCTATATCACCGCCTGGCCTCTATTCATATCTGTGAGACTGTGGACTAAACCGTGGCCATCTGTCTGTCATGATATAAAAGAAAATCTTTTTGAGAAAGGTGGAACAAGGGTGCAACTCAGCACTGTGTCTCAGGCTAAGAAAGCACTGAGTGGCATAATCAGGGCCCCCGCTTGAAGTAACACACTGGAGTTGCATGCTTCTTTTTCATGCTAATCATGTTTTTTACACAGTTTTTTAACCACTGACCGTTGCTAAACATATTTGGAATTTTCAGTTTCTTTCACAAGGTTTCAAAGGTTTCATTTGATTTCATACAATAAGAAAATTTACTGTAAAACTCGACATAAGCAGCTCGCAACTAAAATAAAATCAGTATGTATTGCATCATAATATGAGGATATCGTGTTTACTACAAAAGACTACCTGCAACTTCATATTCATATATCCACTAACATAATAATAATAATGTGGCATAAAAAAAAGAAAAGCTGAAAAAAAAACATGGCTGAAAAAATAGTTTCACCATAATTTGTTCTCACATAAATGCAGAAAGTATTTTTTCAAAAATCATTTCCTATCGTACTCTAACACTACAGTACAACATCATTATCGTTTTTATTATAGGAGATTAAAACAGGCAGATTTCTAAAGCAGTTTTTTTTTTGCTAAAATCTCAGCACAAGGCAGAGGGGAACATTTGGCTTTTGAGCAGTTATTTGGAGTTATAGCAGTAATGAGTTGCCTCTGGCTAGAATCAGCTACAAGCTCATTGGCTGCTGGTGGTGGAATATAAAGGTCTTGTGAGGAGAACTTCTTTGTGCAAGAACTGACTGCATGTTTTCTGTTGTTTTTTTTATATAAATGTCAGAAATAATTACTGCTTTTTGTTTATGTCATCAAGTTGTCTGAAAAATGAATAAATATGCCAAACTTTGTTTTGATTGTACACGACTAACACAAAGGATCGGAGAGTTTTGGGGATAATTGTTTCGTCCGTGGTCACTGCGCAGGCCGGTAGCAGTAATTTCAGCTCACGCCACAGTGCCTCGGTGACCACGTGGCCCCTTTTGATTAAAGGAATGGAAAGTTTTGTGGATCCACCGGTGGAAGCCAAGTGGAGAGCATCTGGCTGAGTAAGATATTGCGGCATCATTTCGTCACTAATTTATGGCAGCCTCTTGACACCTAGATAAATACTGGCTGTCACCACTGTATCGTCCTCTGTCCTCCTACTTTTAGTCAAATAACCTTGATTGCAAAAGGCTCTCCACTCCAGCAACTTATTCCCCCCGTCCTTACAAGCTAACACTTGGAGGACAAAGTGATGCTTAGGACATGTTAGAAAATTAAATGCTGCTTTGAAGGTGAAATACATCATGTACTTTTGTCATTTGCGTCCTGGCGGTCTATTGTGTGGCTGTGCTTCATGGCTGAGAGAATATTATGACATTAATAGTGATTAATTTCAATTACGCACATACAATGGCTGCAAATGCTCATTAATTTATTTTCTGTGGAAAATGTTAGTGTTGTCTGACTTCAACAGTTTACTTAATGCCGAACCTCTCATGAACGCATTCAGACGTAATGAGCGATGCTGTAATTCCCTCTTATGAAAATGAGCCGTATAGAATACCCTTAGTGCACTGAATCGGCATTTAGAAGCATCACTGTCCTAAATGACTGCTTTATTTGTGCTGCCTAGTCCTATCAGGCAACCGCAAAGCCCCATTTACCTGCAGAATTACCCACAACTCTGAAAGACAGTCTTTCCAAGCACCCTGTTGTGTTTCACAGTGTGCCCTGTGACTAAAACCGCAAACACAAATAAACACGTACTTACCACTGCTGCTCCCAACATCTGGTGCTGGGAATGGGCCTCTTTGCAAATGGCAGGCCTCGTGGTGCTGTGTGATTTCCTGCCCACTGCAGGATCATCCCAAACACACAGACACACCTTTCGCTGTCACAGATTTCACTCAAACAAGGAGTCTTGCCAAGATTCAAATTGTATTATTGGCACAGCACAAGGAACAATAGAGCTTTTGCATCAATGGTAGGATTAGCCTCAGATTCCCCTTGCTGAAGCACCACCTGACTGGGACTGGATGTGATACCAGGTAGAGAACAGTGCGGCTTTATCCTCCCCTTGTAATGCTAAGGCCTTTTTGGTTGATCCCCGGTATTTTCCTTGTCATTGCCTCGGTGCATGCATTGGCCTTTTATGGCACCTCAGCAGGGAGGCGAGGAAAGGAAAGAGTGATTAAGGAGATTACCTGTCTACCAGTTGTCAGGTGCCAGTTGTGGCTTTGATTTTGTACTTGGAGATAAATGCGTACACGAATGCATCAAAAGCCCAGCTGGCTCGGTTTCTTTGAAATATAAATTAGCCGATATTTGCATACATAATTTTAATCAACAAAATTTTTAAAAGCGTTTCTTTGATTCTCACTTAATCAAAATTGAAAACATACACCGGTCACGATTAGGTTTGTATAAACATTACAGATATAAAACAAGTGGCATCAGAAGACGCTCGGCCGTTTAATTTGGGAGCGACAGCGAGCTCTGTTTTAAACTTTAAATCAAAGGACTTCTCTTTAGTCTATTTTAGCATTGCAGATTGTGTCTTTAAAGAGTAAAAGTGTCGGTGGGCAGCCTCTGAAGGAAGTTTCAGCTCTGCCGTGCTCGTATTGTGACCTAATTTGCAGTGTTCAAACAGAGATGTAGCAGGTAAACACAGGTAACAGAAAACGCTCTGTGCACGGTGATGTAATATTGGACTGTGGTGTAGTTCACCTGCTCTCTCCGAAGTCGCCGTCTCAGCTCAAACACAGCCCAGCAGATACACTCCCACACGGTTTGCCATTTTAACTTTGTTTTTTGTGCAGAGTAAACCAACAAGATATAGCATGTTGTGCATGTGGTGCTGGTGGGCATTTCTATTCCCATCCACCAGAGGAAGGTTCACTGTTTCCCCATGTTTGCAGTCCTTATATCAAGCCACAGCTTCATGTTTACTGCACAGACCTGAGAATGGATTGGATCCTTCTATCTAACTCTCTCTGCAAGAAGCATATCACCTTGAACTTTTCCTCTAAGTAACCAAATTTAGCAGTTTAACTTGACTTTGTATTTGCGATGATTGTCCGTTAGATGGTCGACAAGCTTATAAATACTCTACAGTATGTTAATAATTGCTGTTTTTTTGTTGTTCTTTATTTTGCATGAATGCTGCAGTTGCCAGCATCCAGAGACTTCCAGCGGTATCTGTGATGACTGACATCAACTTCCCCATGAAGGGTCGTAAAGGCATGGTTGACTGGGCCAGGAACTCTGAAGATAAAGTGGTCATCCCAAAGGGCCTCTTTGTTTCCCAGTCAGCAGGTATGCGACTGAACGTATATATCACAGAGGCGTGTGACTTGTGGTCCAATACATCGTTTTTCAGGAGTCAGAGTCACCGGAACTGTCTCCATGTGCAAACTGTATTTGTCTTAGAATTGGCATGTCAAACTTCAGAAAAGAAACCTGCAGTAACTTGTTTTAAAAAAGATGTAGAAGAAAGTGTCGTAGAACTGTTGGATTAATGCATGCTGAATACATAATGATGGATTCAGTGGCCACTGCAGAGGAAATATCTTGACATCTCAGGAATGATTTTAGCTGAATTGCTTTGTCTGAAGACTCGTAAAACTTTCACACAGACACATCAGTCTTCTGAAGATTCTTTATTTTATTTTATTTTGCTTTATGCTACACCACCCGTTGTTTTGGGAAAGAGAAATAATGCTACAAGCCTTAGAACAAAGCAAGTTTGCTTGCCTGCGCTTGTTCAGTCACTGAGTTTTCCATCAAGTCAGCGTTTTCAGCATCCTTTCAAACACTGCCAGTCTGTACATCGCAGTTCAGAGCCAGACAATTTGGTAAATTGGTGTAATCAGTCTTATCTGGAATATTTCAAAGATAACAAAACAAGCGATTGATTAGGAATCCGTGCCACGTGCTCAATCCCAACCTCTCCAATTTGGACAGTTGTTAGAAGCTGATTTTATAGGAGACTTTAGCACTTCTCTGACTGATGTCAACAAAGTCTGTTGTAAGAAAATAAGAAGTCCTTGTCAAGAGAAAACCCTTTTTTTTTTCCTCCTTTAAGTGTTATTAGCAGAAACTGGCACTGCAACTTAGCAGCTTTATTCAAGCCAAATGTTACTCCCAATTAAAACTTTCCTTTGAATTATGAGAGCTTACTATGCTGCAACGTAAAACATCTCACATCACTTTTATAATGAGGTTGTGTGATGCTAAAAAAAAAAGGAGCCTATCATTGTAAAAGCCTAACAATGATCATAACTGATGTTTCATTTCCTCCTTTAGATATGGAAGGATCACCTGTCTTCATTTTGGGAACTGTTCTCTACAAGACTCTTGGACTCATGCTACCTTCACCAAAGTAAGGGCAATATTTCTCCTTGTCTGTACTTTCTGGTCCACTGGCAGCAGGAAATATGAGGCAGATTTAATCCGTTGGAAGCTGCAGAGGTGTCCATTTTTATTCACAGGAGTAGCTCAAGTCTGAGAAGCAGGCTGTGCATCTGTGGCTCTAGTGTTCCTGAAATGTTCCACATGCAATTATAATATTATTTAGGTTTCAACCAGTTCTTACTATGGCTACTAACAAGCAGTTGATCTTTTCAAAATCAAACTTTGCGTTGACTCTAATTTAGCAAATGAAACGTAGTGGCCGTAGCACGGGATGTGTAGTTAATTAAGGGTGACATTAGTGTCTGGAAAAGCAGTGGGATGTCCCTAACAAACACCTGGTGTCAGACCCCAGTCAACAAGTCCCTGGCACCAATGTCCCAAGGACGGAACGGTCATTCCAGGACCAGCCAGGCCAGCCAGCTGTCACAGGTAGAGCAGCAGCCCTGTGAGCACACGTGGAGAAAGGCTTCATAATGGGACACCGAAGCTTGCCCTCTCCGAACCAACTTGACGATAAGCTGATCAAGTGGCAACTGTTAGACTTGAGGATTTTCTATTTGCCAGATTTTAAGCTTTTGAGGCTTTAATGAAAGAAGAAGAAGAAGAAAAAAAACTTTCTTACCACTAAATGTCAGAAATCTGTCAGTGCGGTCTGAATAGAGAACTAAAGAACCTATCCATTTAGTTCATTGATTTCCATTTTAAGATAAGTACAGAAAACGGACTCGTACCATATGAGAAAGTCAGATAAAAATATTTTCAGCTCAGATGGGGCTGCTAGGAAAAGAAGGCTGCTGCAGTCCCATCTCAGCTTTTCTTTGTGTAGCTGACAGTTTTCTTCCTAGTGGAAAGTGCTCCTGTACTTTTAGCTTCAAAATACATATATAAATATATTAAACATACATATATATAATTCAGCTTTTCGTACAATAGCTGCAGATGTTTTCCAAGACATGACTATAATGGTAGATTTTAAAAGCGAAGGATACAAAAAGAAACATCTTGCTCATTTCAGGCAAGCTTTGTGCTCTGTTTTTAATTTTTTTTTCTGCTCTGCTTGGATCTTTTCAACACCATTACAGGCAAACATCCTCTATAGCTGCTTGGGTGTGTAATGGGCAGCTTTTTTCTTTTAAAGTCCTCCTATTATTAAGTGTATGCTATTAGTGTTACTGTTCAATGCGAGGGGCACTAGAGGAAATACTCAACTACTTGAAAAATTAATTTTAAGGACATCCACTCTGAATTTTAAATGATTAGATCAGCTGGCAGAGAGGAACTTTAAATTCTAAATGTGTGTACAAAATCTCCCCTAAAACACAGAATCTGGTTTTAATACCTGCAAGCGTCTCCACTGACTCTGCACTTTAACCTAATCCTTAAGTATTAATACGTATTCATGGAGCATAAAAAGAGACCTGAGGCGTTCTGGGTTAGGGTTAAGGATTTGAACACTGGAAATGTTGCATGATGCTCGTCTTTATCACACCCATAAGCTTAATGTAATAAACGTATGCAGGAGGATAACACGCTTTGAATATCGGCAACACTTATAAACAGCTTTTTGACCCTAAGTGACAATTAAGCTTTGAAATTAGATTAATTTTTTGACGTGTTTCTTTGACTCAGGAACCACACCGTTGTGAACTCCAAGGTCATTGCTGTGACTGTGAGACCCGAGCCCAAGGCAACCGAGTCCCACCTGGAGATAGAACTGGCTCACCTGGCAAATGTAAGCACCACAGTCATTTTGTCCTTCTGAATCCCAGCAAACAAACATTTTCAAACCCGCTAGATCAACCACGGACGCTCTATATTGTTCAGATCTGCCATTATTGATTTTCATGTTCCTTTTTTGACGCCGTAGAAAGAGTTTTTTGTTTGTTGGATGAATGTCCCACAAAGACCACGGCACACATCTCCTCCCGTTAGCCTTCACACAATGGCGGTTAATTGGCTCGATAATTAATTTGCATGCACCCGGTGTCAGGAGAGCGCGCTGTGTCCAGATAATTACAAAGACAATCCCTTTTTATGATCCAGGCCCTTTTTATTCATCTTAGAGATAAAGTGAATGTCTGAGCGTGTCAGCAAGTGTGTGTGTGTATCTATCACAGAGCGGTCCACACTCCAATTTGTGGTTTCTATGTGATCCATGAAACACATTTTCAAAAGGTCTCCATAGAAGGACAAATATGCATTTGATTTATGATGATGACAGTGGTGGTGATGAAACTAATGACCAGTTATTGTCATAATTTACCAAATATTTTGTCCCTTTCTTGACTTTTAGGGAACAATGAACCCCTACTGTGCACTGTGGGACAGCGCTATGATGTAAGTGGGCATGCATTTTTTACTTTTGTAACTTAGTTTTTTGCTGCAAGGATCCCTAGGTTTGCTTTTAATTAATCTTTTAAATAGCGTGGCTTTTAGGAAAATCTACATCACTTTTCTGTTACACTGAAACTGTGTTAGCATCCACTCTCTCTTGTCATCTTCAGAATAACACATCTCACTGCACAACACACAGCAAACAAGCAAGAGAGCTGGAGAATAAACCTCCTTTAATCGAGAGTGGACAAAATAATACCTTATGAGGCCTCTTACAAAAGACCAAACATACTGTAAATGCAACTGTGTAAAGCGTACAATGTTTACGCTTTGCTGCAGCTCTCTCATTTGTTGATTTGTGGTAATTCAGTTTGGATTTTTTTCACCGTCAGTCAGTGTTGGTGAGATTCTGTTGTGGTTTTCCTGTGTAGCAAATGCCATCATGATTCCATCAAGCCACTTAGAGCAGAGAAAACGAGTGGCCTTGGGAGCTGTGGAGCAGAGCAAACTTGCTTCTGGGGACTTCCACATAAGAGTACCAACTGAAAATGACAAGACAGATTCAAGGAAAAGATGCAGGCTATAAGAGGGCTCCTTAGCTGGTCCATTGAAGGTTCATGGGCTTTAGGAAATACAGGGTCAGAGGCTGCAGGCAGGAGGTAAGATAGCTAAAAGCTCGTACCCATGCACAAGGAATTCACAGGGGCAAAATGCACCGGGCATCATACAGAAGGAGAAAAAACTGATTTGGCGTCTGGCAGTGACGTTGTGGTGAAGCCATTGTTTTGTTTGGGAGTGCTGTGAGCATACACGAGAGTTTCTCTTCATCTGTTGCATTTCTTACAGAACAGCTTCTCACAGCATGTTTGTACCCCGGCGGTCAATACACACATCTTTCAAACGCAACTCAAGGACTGATATTATTAAAAAGCTGCACGCTGTTACCACCAGTTACCAGAATTGAAATCTTGATCTTTAGAACTTACAAGATCAGTCTGGTTTTTAGACAGATAACTGGATGGAATCATACACATTACTTTGTTACAACAAAGACAAGCTGGAGGAGCACTCACTAGAATTATTTCTGGTTTCAGCTTGACTTTATTAATGTGAAAGCTAACTGTGGATGAAGCAGTTTAGGCAATAGCCTCCACGAGGTTGTTACTTTTACTTTGAAATAGCGCGTGAATCGCGCATGGTCTGTCCTCTATCATGGCATTTGAGGGCAACTAGTCTATTTTTGAACAGCAAAGATACAACTGGGACAACTCTGCTCCATTCTCTTTCTCTGACTTTCACAAACCAATATCCACATTTTTTTTTTTTTTTCCCCCCCGGATCGACACCAAGTCGTTTTAATCAGAGCACCACCAAATGACTCCATGGCATGATAATCATCTTCATTTCAAACATTTGGCTCTTCCTACTACCCAATAGCAGCCACTCTCAGGACTCATTCAGGGGGTAATGCACCATCTGTCAGCCATGTTGGTTCAAACCAAATGAGAGTGCTCGCTGTAACAATTAGCAGAAGGAAAATATTGTTCACAAGTGGGGAACTGTGGTCCAGATAGAGAACGTGTGAACACTGAGCTGAACGCTGCTCTGTTTACATTCGTAGAGACCAGAAGATCCAAATAATTGTAAACAGCATCTTGATATTTGGATTGATTATTTGCACGGGTGTAAAATGAGTAAGTGCTCAAATCTGTCTCAAATTTATTTATCAGCTTCTATACATGATGCATTGGGATTGATTAGTTTAACAAACAGCGAACCGCTTAAAGAGACGGAAATTAGCTTCAACTTTAATATTGAAGTATTATAAACATTAGAGTGTTAAACTGAGATATTAGCCCTTTCAAAGGAGCTGAGTGAGTCTCCCAACAATGGTTGTTTGCAATATTAAGAGGAAGAATATAATAATTCATGCGATGATGATGATTGCATCTCTTGAAATGCGAAAGCAGGAATCAGTCTTGACAAGATAATTGCCTCCAAAACAATCTTATTTCATCTTTTTGCAAGTAAAATAAGCAAAATTACTCACCTGTCAGAGCTACTATTGTAGATTACACATCAGGTGAACGTCTGGACTCTATTTAATGAAATGTACCTGTCATGTTTTGATTAGATTTTTTCATTCCGGGCCTGGACGCCAATCTGCTTCACCTGACCAGCTTAGTGATGACCTTAAAGTACCAAAGAAAATAAAGTGTGAGATAAATATAAATGTACTTACTGTGTTGTGGAAAATATCCACAATACACAGAGACCTCCAATAACCAATATCTTTTTTTTTTTTTTGTTTTTAAATTACTCTTCAAGTCAGCAGCTCCACAGCACTAAGTGTAAACAGGTCAGATGCATACGCTTTTATTACTTTTTCAAATGTCAATATTTTCTGCTATCAAACAAGCTTGAAATTACCAATATCCCTCCACTGTGCCGAGGGAAGAATAGGAAATGCAACCCAGTGGTTTTTAGATCAGTTAACTTCCTTGTTGTGTTCAAAAATAAACGTTTTGGGAGAATTAATCTACCAATCTACTCACTTCCCTTTGTTCTTAACTTCTAGAAGAAAAAAAGGAAGAAAAATAATGATTCTTACTAGAAATATTACACTGTCTACACTGTCACTGTGAGTCCAGCATGGCTTTAAAACAGATTGCTTTTCAGTCTAGCTAAGCTTGGAACTCATCTTTCTTTAAATAGTTATGGAGAAGAATTAATCCCATTTTGAATATTGTAATCACTTGCATAAATTCAAACTCTTTTGTTCTTTCTTTGCTTTCTTGCTGCCACTAAACTTGCAGAAAAAAATAAAATAAAAATAAATAAATTCAGAGTGACATTACAAGCTAGTTCCAGTCTTTTGGCATTCCCCTGCAATTAAATGCTTTTAAAATCCCCTGAATGCTTGTAAAGCAGTGCATGGAAAGCCATGTGAGTGTCTTTCTGACATTTTAATGCTTTAGCATCCCCTTTTAGATTATCCAACAGAGTCTTATAGAGACTAGACATCAAACAGGAAAGGACAACCTTTATCAATAAAAGCTTGCAGATCCTTAAACAAGGATTTGCAAGTCAGCACCTTCACCTTTCTTTAAAATGTCTTTGAAACACACAGCATTTTTACCGACTGCCATTTTTATTATCATCCTTTCTACCTTTTAAGATCTCTTTCATCTCATTAAATCTCTCCTCCTCCTCCTCCTCCTCCTCCTCCTCTCTAAAGCACCCTGAATCTAATATGTTATATATTTTCTGCAATGCTTTTGTTGGCATTGAATATGCAGTATAATTACATTTCAGTCTTTATGACCAAATATGCATATATGAATATAAGACATATACATATATATTTCCCATACCTGTTATTGGAAAACTGTGCTTAGACTCAGATTACAGAATTAAATGTTTCAATTTTTGCTCAAGTCAGTTGATTGATAATTTACAACATACAAAGCGGTATACTAAATATAAAAGTGTATAATAGACTTCTGGAATATTGTATGTTTTAAAAACTAAAATTACACTCTTTTAGAATGATTTTATGACAAAAAATCTGCTTATCCAAAGACAAAAAGAACACTTTAAAACCTGTGCTTTACCTTTTCCTAAAGAATTACCTCAATAGTTAAATCTCAGGTAACTAATCGCTGTACGGTTCATACAATGACTGCACCAGGAACACTCTCCATCCTGAGGAATCAAAGCTTATTAATCATTTATATGTTGTGTGTGAAAGCAGCTGTCACAGCTTCAGGTTCTACAAACATCTGGAGATCCTGAATTTGAGCCAAACGGGCCACACCAAACCAAGACAAACCAAAGAACCTGTTAGTGCCATGGGCTCAGTTTGACGTGCTTTTATTCCAGCGTCGCTTTGCTGATATTTAGTATAAGTAAACCATGCTCTCTAATTTGGCATACAAAAACCTGTATTGTCTCAGTGGGTGTTGAATTAAAATATGTTGAATAAAAGTAGAAAGATGAATCTCTAACCCTGTGTTGAAGCTCTAGCTGGGATGTAAAACACATCTGGTTTTGCATTTACTATCACATCTATGACAGATAGATCAGATGAATTATGTAGTTAAACTCCATACGATGTTAAATCCTATGTTGCTGTTATGCGATAATAATATTTACAAATCAACTTTTTGAGTACTGTTACCGTTCATGTGGCGTGTGATTCACATCGCACTCTAATGAATAACGCTATATGTATCTGCACTGCGATCACTTTGATCTATTGTGTGTCGAGCTACTTAAAATGTTAGACAAGTATTGTAAACAGTTAAATCCACCTGCAGCTGGTGATATGTATTTAGAGCTCAAAAGCCACATCTCCCGTTTATCTTTCATTTAAGTTTTTATTTGATTTTAGGTTTTAGTCTGAAAAGTCTGTCTCATGGTTTCCTTCTTTGAAGTCAAGCTTCTTTGACATTTCCATATCTGAGATCAGCAGTTGTCACACCATAGCCTCACAAAGAGTCACATTTGCTCCATAGTCTCACGCTTGATAAGATTTAGTCCCAGGGACCCATGCGGGAAGAGTTTTGTTATTTGGGAGCTGCTTTTGAATGAAAACCGTCAATAAGGCAGATGTGGAAATGATAACATTGAAAAAGAGTCTTTATTTCCAGCGGGTTTATTGCAATGAAATTAAGGCCACTTCTGGTTTTGCTGGGCGTAGACTGACTAATAATGTCAGTGAATAGTAGAAGGTCATTGGCAGGAACAAGACGTGGCAATGTGAGGAAGGTTTACAACAATTCTAAGCTTCGCTCAAGCGAAGGGACTTGTGATGGACTGACGAGGACTATAGCTATGCATTAGTTGACGATGGGCGGTATTGTTGTGTGAGAGTACAGGATGTGGGTAAATCACATGTACACACCGAGGAAGAACATGAGGTACAAACGCAGCAGTGCCATGGCCCTGCGGTGAGTCAGTTGTGCTTTATACAATGCACAGTGACTTAATTGTGTTTGGCTTTATGTATTGCTGCACAGCTGTACGTGTAAACCTTGTGGATGAATTCATGCTTTTCCTTTCATACAGCTTATTCACTCGTCACATAATTTCAAAGACCTGTTAAGATATTGCACCACCTGATATGACCATAAATGCACTGCGATGCAGACAGTAGCGGATGCATGGAATATCAACTAACTGTCGTGCTTATAGCCATATTGGACTTCTATCTATTTATTCAGCAAGTGCGTGGCACCTTCATTTTATTTACACCTATGGAGTTATTCACATCCTCACTAACAAATCCCAATTTGCTTGTCTGCCTCATTTCATGGGGTTAGTCCCACTCCGAAATTAATAGGAGTTTTCCTGCTACATAATATTACGGACTCATTTTTCTTTTCTCCTCATTCAGTTAACACACGCATTGCGGCCCACAGGCTGATATAAATTGCCCGTCATCAAGAGATCCAAGATGGATGGAATAATTTCCCAGCATAGCCCCCACCCTCCTCTGCCTGTCATTGTGTGTCAGTCTTACAGGACTTTATAAAATTGCCTAAAGTGCATAGCCTAAGACACTCTTTAAGTCCTTCCCCATCCCTGTCTGGCTAATCTAATGTGGGCATGTGAGGAATTTAAAAAGGTTTTTGCACGCCTAAAGATATATATGGGCATACTCATATGCCATCTGACATGTAAGAACAATGCAGGCTAAAAGACTGCAGCTTAGTTTGGTCATTTAGCCGAAACCATTTACCTTACAATCACAAGGACGTTTGACTCATGCAGTAAGTAGACGCTTGGAAAAGGTATGGGTTTCCTAATAAGATTGCTGGAGGAATCTGAGAGTTAAGCAAGAGACACAAACCTAATTGGGGTTTTGCTCTGTTTCAGCAAGACTTAGGTTTAAATAGTGAATGTGCCTCAAACTTTCTTAGCCTTTTATGTCACTGCTGTCATCCGTCTCCCGACACCTAGATATGTAACAATTCTGTCACAAATATGAAGTCCTGTAAGTTTTCATACTAAAGTTGTCGATACATCACCGCATGGGTAGAAAGTGGTCAGCGGAGGGGTGTGTGATGAATGTCACGTCGTCACTCTCAGCGTGGTTACCATCAACACTGACACTTTCTCTTGGGGGCATTTTATAGTTTAGGGCCACCAAGCCCCAGATAAGGTCAGACAACACATCAAACGTGGCGCACATAAATCCCCAGTCAGGGATGTTCTCCTGTCAGCTTCTCCCTCTGGCACAAAAGAGGGGGAAGCAAACATCTAGCAAGTCAAAAGTTAGGAAGAGATCATGTTAAAGATTGAGTGCTCACCAGGGGAATGTGCGGATTCATCCCAAAGTTATCAAGGAGCAGAGGCTTCAAATGTGCTATCTGTCTGTCACATCACTGGAAAGTGCGCATTGGCGGAGTGAGTTTGCGTTTGAATGTGACAATCAGATTTTGAGTGTGCTTGTTGCTTCCTACTCAACGCTTGATCTCGAGTAGGCAGCTGTGTGAAGGGTGTGATGCTTGTTGGTCACCTGGAGACTTAATCATGGCTTGTCTCCCACCTACAGAAAGGCCTGCATTACTGCTGAAGGATGTCTGTTTGCTTTTTAGCTCAAGCCTCATTAAATTGTTGTATGACTGTGCACAGGAGAAACATCCCAATAGTTTCCATTTTAGGAGTTAGGACTTACAACTTACTTTTTTTTAAAAATTATTGCTGGCTTAAACCAACATTCATTTTAATTTTAAAACTGGAAGCTCGTAGGAAACTCAGACACCTTTACTGATAAAAAGATGGAAAATCCAACATGTTCTTTAACAATTTAAAGTGCTTCAGGCTAACATCAGCAATGTGGTTGTGAGAGGACGTATTTGTGAGTTGAGGGGCATAAATGGATGTAAAGTGTATGTTTTCTACTTTTCCCAAGACATGCGGGTCTTTATTTTACCCTCAGGTGTTGCATTTTTTGACACTGCGATGACTGCTGAGCATGTTGGGGTTTTTTTTTGTCCTTGCATCACACATCCTTTTTGCAGTCACGTTAAAGAAACTTAATTGTCTTCTATGTCTTCTGCCACTATCACCAGTCATCCCTTGGGGTCCTAATTGTCCCTTATGGTGTTGCACTTCTTTAAGAAGCTGCTGAAGAAACCCTTTAGATTTAAATCAGCAGAATGCTGCAGCCTTCTGTTCCAATAGACGTGGTTCATGGCTCCAGCTGTCTCCTCTGTGAGATATTTGCTCCACTCCATTAGGAAGTATGGGATGTATATGTTCACTTGCTAGTGGCTAGATATCAAGAGGCACATTTCACACAGTTGTTTTCTACTGCATTTCATTTACTCAAGTTTTCTGATACTAATGTATAAAAAAACTGTTGTTTGCCTTAAGAGTTCCTTAAGCTGCTTTCATGACTGCATCAAACTGCACACTATAAGCCTTTCACTGTTTCTTTGTGTGCATATTGGGGTAAATAAAAACATGCATGAGTTGTTTACAAAGAACCCAGTTAAGAGGAGAAGCGATGAGGAGAGGAGGGGTTATATGGTAAAGGTTCATTTATCGTTTCATTGAAGTGCACAGACAGCCCAAAGTACCGGTTCTGGCCCTGGTTGGAAATTTGCAACTGGCTCCAAGGTCCCTTCCAGGAATAATAAATATTGCTGCCATATTGATCAAATGACAAAGCAGGATTGCCTCCCACAGCAGGCACTCCTGCTCACACAAATCAACAGCCAGTGTGCTCTACATTGTCCTAAATCAGTGGTATGCGTCTTGTTTGGGCCTTTTGTCATAAAAATGAAGAGCGAAAAGACATCCAGGTGTCTTGCAGGACAACAGGTGTTTGTGCCTGTGACACGAATCTTAATCCGGGGCTGCAGCAAAGGAAAAAAAAGAAAAAAAAGATGCATCACAGTCATGCGTCAGCAAAGTTTCCAGATTGGATTTTTAATCAGTGATTAGGATTTCTTTCTTGTTTTTTTTGAAGATAAAGGGGGAAAAAATGAGTCGGGGGGGCGAATGACAAACAGAAGAGAGACGCTCCTTTCATTTCACCTACTAGTGGTGTGAAGTGGAGACTGGCTGCAACCATTTGCGCTGCCTCCGCGGGGTGATATTAGTTCTGCAGTGGGTTTTTTTTTTTTTTTTATTGTCGAGCGCACGAAGGAGCGACAACTTTCGTGTAAAAAGAAAAAAAAAAAAAAAAAAAAAAAAGGAGAGAGCGACAGGGAGAGGAAGGAAGGGAAGGAAAAAAAAAACAGGAATACAGTCGTTTGGGGGGAATATATTAAAAAAAATACATCTAGAGGGATAGAAATCACGCAGAGGGGACATACAGGTAAATATGAACGCTTTTTTAAATCGCGAGTATTGTGAGAGGTAGTGTTTTTTTTTTTTGATAGCAGCAGGCTAGTTGGTGTTTATCTGCGTATGGCGAATCAATCAGCACCGGTCTGCTTGGACAGCTCCGTGCGTCCTCCTCCCCCTCCTCCGTGTCTCTACCTCTCTATCTGCTCCAGCTGAAATGCTGCTTGTAGCCACACAAGAGCCGTGTCGATTTGTCTGTTCGCCTTTTTTTTTTTTTCTTCCTCCTCTCTCTCTCTCTCTCTCTTTTCCTTTTTACCCCCCTCTCTATTTATTGTCTCGATTCGTAGCGATTAATTAAATAAATAAGAAAGAAAAAAGGGGGGGAGAAAGAAAAAAAAAAAAAGCGCCGAAGAAGATGTCGATAAGTCCTGTGAAGTCGTGTCACCGCCGCTGGAATTAAGAACCTTTTTTTTTTTTTTTTTCTAATTGCCTTCTGCCTCCTCCTTGCAGGAACGATTCTTGGGGAGCCTGGTCCGCAAAAGGATGTAAAACGGTGCTCACAGATGCATCCCATACAAAATGCTTATGTGATCGTGTATCTACCTTCGCCATTTTGGCTCAGCAACCAAGAGAAATAGTAAGTAGGCTATTGATTTGTTATTCAGTGTGGGTTTTATAGGCTAATGTAAAGGAGAAACGCTGCCTGTTTGTGTGTGTGTGTGTGT